>NW_028164913.1:122500-127500 GCF_964263955.1 Coregonus lavaretus
TCTCTTGGGTAAATCAATGAAACTATCTCCATTAGGCTAATCTTTTGGAGTATGAACTGTATTACTGCACTGTATTGTCTTATACTGTACTATATGGATTTGAATTACACACCTCGTTCAAACCGTGATAAAGCAGGGAGACAACATGCGATTCTGGTCCAGCACAAGCAGCCTACAAAGTTACAAGTACAGGCTAGTGAATTTGATTGACATCTTTCATAATATTTCCTCTAATGTGTATTGGTCTACCTCTGAGATGATAGGTCTACATACTGAGATGGGCTGTTACCGTGATGAGATGATAGGTCTACATACTGAGATGATAGGTCTACATACTGAGATGATAGGTCTACATACTGAGATGATAGGTCTACATACTGAGATAGGTCTACATACTGAGATGATAGGTCTACATACTGAGATGATAGGTCTACATACTGAGATGATAGGTCTACATACTGAGATGATAGGTCTACATACTGAGATGGGCTGTTACCGTGATGAGATGATAGGTCTACATACTGAGATGATAGGTCTACATACTGAGATAGGTCTACATACTGAGATGATAGGTCTACATACTGAGATGATAGGTCTACATACTGAGATGATAGGTCTACATACTGAGATGATAGGTCTACATACTGAGATGATAGGTCTACATACTGAGATGATAGGTCTACATACTGAGATGATAGGCCTACATACTGAGATGATAGGTCTGCATACTGAGATGATAGGTCTGCATACTGAGATGATAGGTCTGCATACTGAGATGATAGGTCTACATACTGAGATGATAGGTCTACATACTGAGATGATAGGTCTACATACTGAGATGATAGGTCTACATACTGAGATGATAGGTCTACATACTGAGATGATAGGTCTACATACTGAGATGGGCTGTCGGTCCCCACCCTGAGCATTGATGATTTTTTATTTATTTACTTTATTTATTTCACCTTTATTTAACCAGGTAAGAAGCCAGTTGAGAACAAGTTCTCATTTACAACTGCGACCTGGCCAAGATAAAGCAAAGCAGTGCGATAAAAACAACAACACAGAGTTCCATATGATTCATCATGCAGTGACCAGAGAGAGAGAAGGCCTTAGAGAATCCAGAGTTCCATATGATTCATCATGCAGTGACCAGAGAGAGAGAAGGCCTTAGAGAATCCAGAGTTACATATGATTCATCATGCAGTGACCAGAGAGAGAGAAGGCCTTAGAGAAACCAGATTTAGACATTGCATGTAATTTAACAGTTCAATTTCACGTGATGCTGTACATATAAATAATTTATTATATTTTACCGGTTTCACCAAGGGAGTGGTTTTGGTTGGCATATCTCGGTAACCTGGTTCCCGCCATTCAACCCTATTCCACGGATCCCTTAGTTACATTTTGTAAGTAATATTCATAAAAACATTTTTTAGATATAACTACCAGTCAAAGGTTTTAGAACACCTACTCATTCAAGGGATTTTCTTTATTTGTACTATTTTCTACATTGTAGAATAATAGTGAAGACATCAAAACTTTGAAATAACACATATGGAATCATGTAGTAACCAAAAAAGTGTTAAACAAATAAAAATATATTTTATAATTGAGATTGGTTATCCCACTGGCTATAGGGTGAATGCACCAATTTGTAAGTCGTTCTGGATAAGAGCGTCTGCTAAATGACGTAAATGTAAAATGTAAATGTAAAAATTCTTCAAATAGCCACCCTTTGCCTCGATGACAGCTTTAAACACTCTTGGCATTCTCTCAACCAGCTTCACTTGGAATGCTTTTCAAACAGTCTTGAAGGAGTTCCCACATATGCTGAGCACTTGTTGGCTGCTTTTCCTTCACTCTGCGGTCCAACTCATCCCAAACCATCTCAATTGGGTTGAGGTCGGGGGATTGTGGAGGCCAGGTCATCTGATGCAGCACTCCATCACTCCCCTTCTTGTTAAAATAGCTCTTACACAGCCTGGAGGTGTGTTGGGTCATTGTCCTGTTGAAAAACAATTGATTGTCCCATTAAGCCCGAACTAGATGGGATGACGTATCGCTGCAGAATGCTGTGGTAGCCATGTTGGTTAAGTGTGCCTTGAATTCTAAATAAATCACAGACAGTGTCACCAGCAAAGCACCCCCCACACCATAACGCCTCCTTCTCCATGCTTTACGTATAAAAATAAATAAAAAACACTTGAATGAGTAGGTGTTCTAAAACTTTTGACCGGTAGTGTATTTTGTTTTTATATTTATTTTGAGATCTGACCACGGACTGCCTGCAGTAACTCAACCCCTGCTTTACACCGCTGCACTCACACACACACACACACACACACACACACACACACACACACACACACACACACACACACACACACACACACACACACACACACACACACACACACACACACACACACACACACACACACCTTTTATAACCGTGTAAAAGTCTGAAGCAGCCAGTGTGTTTCATTGCTGCGTGACTAAACCAGATTGACGGTTCTATTATTCTACAGTCAACAGACCCTCCTCCTCCTCACATCTCCACAACAGACGGTTCACACTTCAATAAGGAAATACTAAATACTCAGAAGGAAAATAAATAAATACAACTAAATTAAAATCACGAACCTTTGAGAAAAGGAGGCGTGGATCTATAATCTAGACACGTGTGGGGGGCAGAGAAAGGAGGGTGTGTGTTGTGTGTTAAAGAGGTGGTTTATATAACAGAAGTGAATCAGAGGATGAGTAAGAGAAGAAGTTGATGAAGAGTTTTAGAGGAGAGGAGAGAGCAGAGAGGAGCGAGGAGAGAGCAGAGAGGAGAGGGGAGAGAGCAGAGAGGAGAGGGAGAGAGCAGAGAGGAGAGGGGAGAGAGGAGAGAGGAGAGAGGAGAGAGGAGAGGGGAGAGGGGAGAGGGGAGAGAGGAGAGAGGAGATGGAGAGAGGAGAGAGTAGAGAGAGAGAGGAGAGGGGAGAGAGGAGAGAGGAGAGAGGAGAGAGGAGAGGGGAGAGAGGAGAGGGGAGAGAGGAGAGAGGAGAGAGGAGAGGGGAGAGAGGAGAGAGGAGAGAGTAGAGAGGAGAGAGGAGAGGGGAGAGAGGAGAGAGGAGAGGGGAGAGAGGAGAGAGGAGAGAGGAGAGAGGAGAGAGGAGAGAGGAGAGAAGAGAGAGGAGAGAGGAGAGAGGAGAGAAGAGAGGGGAGAGAGGAGAGAGGAGAGGGGAGAGAGGAGAGTGTAGAGAGGAGAGAGGAGAGGGGAGAGAGGAGAGAGGAGAGAGGAGAGAGGAGAGAGGAGAGAGGAGAGAGGAGAGAGGAGAGAGGAGATGGAGAGAGCAGAGAGTAGAGAGGAGAGGGGAGATGGAGAGAGGACATGGAGAGAGCAGAGAGGTGAGAGGACATGGAGAGAGCAGAGAGGTGAGAGGACATGGAGAGAGCAGAGAGGAGAGAGGACATGGAGAGAGCAGAGAGGAGAGAGGAAGGGGGGGTGGGAAAAGGACATGGAGAGAGCAGAGAGGAGAGAGGAGAGGGGAGAGAGGAGAGGGGAGATGGAGAGAAGAGAGAGGAGAGAGGAGAGGGGAGATGGAGAGGAGGAGAGAGGAGAGAGGAGAGGGGAGATAGAAATAGCAGAGAGGTGAGAGGAGATGGAGAGAGGACATGGAAAGAGCAGAAAGGTGAGAGGAGATGGAGAGAGGACATGGAGAGAGCAAAGAGGAGAGAGGAGAGAGGAGAGGGGAGATGGAGAGGAGGAGAGAGGCGAGAGGAGAGGGGAAAGAGGAGAGAGGAGAGAGGAGAGAGGAGAGAGGAGAGGTGGAGAGAGGAGAAAGGGAGATGGAGAGGAGGAGAGATGAGAAGGGAGATGGAGAGAGGACAGAGAAGAGGGGAGATGGAGAGAGGACATAGAGAGAGCAGAGAGGAGAGAGGAGAGAGGAGAGAGGAGAGAGGAGAGAGGAGAGAGGAGAGGTGGAGAGATGAGAGAGGAGAGAGGAGATGAGAGAGGAGAGAGGAGAGAGGAGAGATGAGAGAGAGAGGAGAGGAGAGAGGAGAGAGGAGAGAGGAGAGATGAGAGAGGAGAGAGGAGAGAAGAGAGAGGAGAGAGGAGAGAGGAGAGAAGAGAGGGGAGAGAGGAGAGAGGAGAGGGGAGAGAGGAGAGTGTAGAGAGGAGAGAGGAGAGGGGAGAGAGGAGAGAGGAGAGAGGAGAGAGGAGAGAGGAGAGAGGAGATGGAGAGAGCAGAGAGTAGAGAGGAGATGGAGCGAGGAGAGAGCAGAGAGGAGAGGGGAGAGAGCAGAGAGGAGAGGGGAAGAGAGCAGAGAGGAGAGGGGAGAAAGGAGAGAGGAGAGAGGAGAGAGGAGAGGGGAGAGGGGAGAGAGGAGAGAGGAGATGGAGAGAGGAGAGAGTAGAGAGGAGAGAGGAGAGAGGAGAGGGGAGAGAGGAGAGAGGAGAGAGGAGAGAGGAGAGGAGGAGAGGGAGAGAGGAGAGAGGAGAGAGGAGAGGGGAGAGAGGAGAGAGGAGAGGGGAGAGAGGAGAGTAGAGAGGAGAGAGGAGAGGGGAGAGAGGAGAGAGGAGAGGGGAGAGGGGAGAGAGGAGAGAGGAGAGAGGAGAGAGGAGAGAGGAGAGAGGAGAGAAGAGAGAGGAGAGAGGAGAGAGGAGAGAAGAGAGGGGAGAGAGGAGAGAGGAGAGGGGAGAGAGGAGAGTGTAGAGAGGAGAGAGGAGAGGGGAGAGAGGAGAGAGAGGAGAGGAGAGAGGAGAGAGGAGAGAGGAGATGGAGAGAGCAGAGAGTAGAGAGGAGAGGGGAGATGGAGAGAGGACATGGAGAGAGCAGAGAGGTGAGAGGACATGGAGAGAGCAGAGAGGTGAGAGGACATGGAGAGAGCAGAGAGGTGAGAGGACATGGAGAGAGCAGAGAGGTGAGAGGAAGGGGGGGTGGGAAAAGGACATGGAGAGAGCAGAGAGGAGAGAGGAGAGGGAGAGAGGAGAGGGAGATGGAGAGAAG
>NW_028164912.1:0-33624 GCF_964263955.1 Coregonus lavaretus
CCCTCTCCTTCTCCTCCTCTGCTCTCTCTACTGTGGTTTCCGCTACTGTACTACTTGTAGAAGGAGGAACTCACTCCCCATCTTCCTCTCCTCCTTCGGCGCTACTGGGCTTTGGACATTTCATTCATCTACAGCTCAATGCATCGGAGAGAAGAAAAAAATAAGGAAGGAACTCATTGACCAAATTCTCCTTCTCCCTCCCTCCCTCCCTCCCTCCCTCATTCTCATACTAGAGTCTAGCATACAGATTTAGGATCTTCATTTGATCACTCTTTTGTTGCTGAGAAGGTTCCTGAACAGCAGAAAATGCAAACTTGTATTCAAGGTTTAAAAAGGTTAAAAAAGGCTTCTAAAGTGAGTAATTTCCACTCACTAAAATGTCAGACGTGATTTGCCTTAGCAAAACATTTATCAACCCCTACAAAAATTGTCCATTAATTATAATCCACATAATAATTCACATCCTGTTACTGCAGGATTATTTTCCTGCTGTAGCAAACTGGCTCAAATTAAGATGATAAATCTGTACACTGGGAGAGAAGAAGGGAAGAGAGGAGATGAAAAAGATAGAGAGAGAGCGAGCAAGACAGAAATAGGCGAGAGGGAGGAAGGAGAGGAGAGTGGTGCGTGGCGCTAATTGGCATGTTTGCTTTGTTTCTCCCTGTCGCATTACTTACTCTCCCTCTGGCACACATACACACACACAAACACAAACGTGTACACTTACTCTCCTGCTGGCTCACACCAAAACAAACCTCCCAGGCAGTGTATGTTTATTTCAAAGCAGCAAGTAAATGAAAACAACAGGAGAAAGGTGAGAAGGAGAAAATAAATAGTAACTGGAGGAACAAGAGAAGAGAAGAAAAGAGAAAGAGTAGAGGAGAGGAAATAGGAGAGGAGAACAACCTGTCACTCAAGAGTACAGTAGTTGTATAGTACAAGTCAGTTGGTCTGGAATTTTCTACCACTCTCCCAGCCAATCACATCGAGTGAGGGGATTCTCAAAGGATAAGGGGGGAGGAGACAGAACACTGTTGTTGATTGACAGCCGGAGTCCTACAGGTGGAGCCACGAACAAACGGAGAGAGAGAGGAGGAGGAGAGAGCGAGCGAGAGAAAGAGCGAGAGAGAGCGAGCGAGAGAGAGAGCGAGAGAGAGCGAGCGAGAGAGAGAGAAGCAGCTACACTTTACACCCCCTTTACTTCCTTTCCTCTTTTCGCTTGTTTTCTGCCTAGTCGATACCCCCCCAACACTCGCATTTACCCCAACCATTGTGACTATCATTAGCCACTACAGAGTCAAGATGAGCCATTGTAGAAAGAGATGCAAGAGACAGCTGACCAAAGTGTTTCGCTTTTTCTACCGCTTCCTCACAGGGACACTGGAGAAAGGTAGGCAGTCTCTCCACTGTAACCTCCCTTACCGCCAGCTCCTAAACCCACTATGCTCCTAATCCAGACCCCTGCACCAGGCTCACCTCCACAGTTAAGGTGGGAGCAGAGCTCTTTGGGTCTGGGTCTGGGTCTGGAGCTGCTCCTGGTTCTTGCTTCAATTTATGAGTGTTTGGGTCTAGGAGCTGGAGTGTTCTAGCCCTATGGTTCTATCAATGTGGTTCCAGCTTTGTCTAGGTCTAGGAGCGGGAGTGTTTTAGCTATGTGGTACTGCTGGTATCTGATATTTTATCTCTCTTGGTTCTGTGTGGTTTTCTATATTAGCCGTGTGTGTGTGTGTGTGTGTGTCTGTGATGGAGATAGTGTGTGAGACATTGTACTCTGTGGCTGCCCTTACAAAAAACACATGTCAGATTAGCAGTTTCACATTTGAAAATCGCAGTTTCACGTGACAAGGCTATTTTCACATGTTGAGCTTCAATTTTACACATGAAACCATATTTTCCCATGTATTACATTTAGAGTTCACATATTAACACCACCTTTTCACATGTAAGGAGAATAACATATTTTCACTTCACGTGAACTTGTAATTCCACATTTGAAAGTGAAAATCAAATTAGCAGTTTCACATGTAAGAAAACTCCACATGTGAATCTCAAAAAGAATCATGTGAAAATCTAATTTGCAGATTCACATATGGGGTTGAAATTATGTTATTCTCTTCACATGTGAAAACATGATTTTAACATGTTGCAGTAGCAATGTTTCCACTGGTGAAATTATGGTGACCACATCTAAAAAGCCCAAATGCGGGACATGGGAACGATTTTGCAGGACATTCGCAGAACAGTGGACAGAATATATTTTGGGTGGGGCAGGTTAATGGATCACATTCTAGTTCTGCTGCTGTATGAAGGTCAATGCCTGTTAAAGTGGCAATCCTTAGTTGCTACATCTATTTTTGGACTAATAAATAAATAATATGTACCCATTGATTCTTGCAGAATATAACGTATAAATGCCTCATGAACTGTCGTACCCCATCAGAACCCAAAATATAAGCTTGTTTTACTCCAATGTTTGTAAACAAAGTAAATGTAAACAACCACCGTATAGCCTAAAAACATGGTGAAAACTTGAATGTTTGATATTATGTATGGTCAGTCCTTGCATCCATAGAGTAATCTATGGATTTGAGAGTGGTTGCATTTCTCCAGCCCCATCCCTTTTCCTGAAACTGTGGTGGGGAGAACACTTGCTTAATGTTTCAATTAAGAATTGCCGCTTCAAACACCTTTAATAGAGTAATAGTGGTATTATATGGCCTTCATGGTCAAATTGCAGCAAGGAAACCACTTCTAAAGGACACCAATAGGAAGAAGAGACTTGCTTGGGCCAAGAAACACGAGCAATGGACATTAGACCGGTGGAAATGTATGGGGGTGCTTTGCTGGTGACACTGTCTGTGATTTATTTAAAATTCAAGGCACATTTAACCAGCATGGCTACCACAGCATTCTGCAGCGATACGCCATCCCATCTGGTTTGGGCTTAGTGGTCATTTGTTTTTCAACAGGATAATGACAAAACACCTCCAGGCTGTGTAAGGGCTATTTTACCAAGAAGGAGAGTGATTGAGTGCTGCATCAGATTACCTTGCCTCCACAATCCCCCAACCTCAACCCAATTGAAATGGTTTGGGATGAGTCGGATGGCAGAGTGAAGGAAAAGCAGCCAACAAGTGCTCAGCATATGTGGGAACTCCTTCAAGACTGTTGGAAAGGCATTCCAGGTGAAGCTGGTTGAGAGAATGCCAAGAGTGTGCAAAGCTGTCATCAAGGCAAAGGGTGGCTATTTGAAGAATCTCAAATATAAAAAATATTTTGATTTGTTTAACACTTTTTTGGTTACTACATGATTCCATATGTGTTATTTCATAGTTTTGATGTCTTCACTATTATTCTACAATGTAGAAAATAGTAAAAAATAAAGAAAAACCCTTGAATGAGTAGGTATTCTAAAACTTTTGACCGGTAGTGTATGATAAGCTCTTGTATGGACCAGAGTGAAGAGAGGGAGGGAGGGAGAATGAGGAGTATCTGGTCAATGAGTTCCTTCCTTAGTTTATTACACTAGACCTACTTCAGGGACATACCTGGCCTACTGGGAAGGTAGGGAACTCTAAACCTGACCCTACCGGGAAGGAAGGGAACTCTGACCCTACCAGGAAGTAAGGGAACTCTAAACCTACCATGCAGGCAGGATACACTGGAACTACTTGAGGGGCAGGACACTCAAAGCCTGGACACTTTACACCTGCCAGGTAGGCCCGAAACTGTAACTCTAACCCTACCGGGTGGGAAGGGAAGTCTAACCCTACCGGGAAGGAAGGGAATTGTAACCCTACCAGGAAGGAAGGGAACTCTGACCCTACCAGGAAGGAAGGGAACTGGACAACTAGGTCAGGGGAGACATCAGGGGTGACTTCTGGTGGGTCACCCGGGGTGATGTCTGGCAGGTCCCCTGAGGCAAGGTCTGGAGGTAGCAGGACCCTCTGGGCTGGAACTGTCACGGTGCTAGCAGGTGGGGCCAGCAGGCTCTCCAGGCCTGGGACCGGCAGGTCCCACCAGGCTGTGACTGGAGATGCCCAACGTCTGGGCTGTACTTGACCTCTGCAGTAGCTGCAGGCTGTGGCTCCATCCAAGGAGTGGGCGACGAATTCAGCACGGGCTTGGGCTCTGGGCCAGGTGCAGTAAGGGGCTCCTGAGGGAGTATTTGTGGCTGAAGGTTCCAGGGTAGCAGACAGTCAAACCTCGGGCACCCGAGCGTCTGCCTCGACTAGCAGGGGATCCCCACTGGGAGGAGAGGACGACTCCACAACGGCAACCAGAACAGGCCCCATGGCAGCGGCTGGCTGTGGCTCCATGACTGGAGTAGGAGTATCCATAACTGTGGCTAGTCGAGGAGCTGGATGAGCAGGGTGCACTCTGGAGTTGTCTTCATCTGCTTGGGAGCTAAGCCGCTCTGGGGAGCAGAAGTGGACCCGAAGCTCCCGTGCCTCTGGCCGGGGCGGCCTCGAGGGACGTCGGTCGGGAGAGTGGGCAGATACGACCTAGGCTCCATCCGGGGGAGCCTGGAGCGATGAATATCTGTTGAATAGCTGGGCCACCTCGGGACGTAGTGGGGGTCCCAATGGCCCTGTGGAGGTGGCAAACACTCAGGCCGGGAGGGAGTAGTGTCTCTCAGGGTAGTAGCTGGGCTGACTCGGGGAGTACCGGCAGTGATGGCGCTCCCGTGGCGGTGACGATGGCTCTAGCCCGGGAGGCCTAGAGTGGTGGTGGTCAGGAGAGTAGCGGCGGTACCAGTGCTCCCGCAGCGGTGACTCAGGCCGGTAGGGCCTAGAGTATGCCCACCTGATCTCTTGCTGCTCGTGACACAGGTACTCGTATTCCCTCATCAGCTCCCAACTGGTGAGGGTGTGGTCACTCCCTGACCACTGAGGAGGCCTGGAGCAGGGCTGGTAGTCTCTTAGATGAGAGAGGTGTGTAGGGCCTCGCAACTCATCTTCCTCAGGTGCATGACGGCTTCGTGTGGGCTGAGGTGGGTGGTGACAGACATCTTATACATATTAGGGAATGAGCGGTCAGCTGTGAATGCCCTCACCCGCTATATACTTCTAACTGATTGGTTTGGTTCTGCCCTCTATAGTGCTGTCCAGTTAGAACATGATGTTGAGGCCCATCACTGTACTCTTGATAGTCACCACCACACACACACAGAGACACAGCTGTTTCCATTTGATGATGTTTATATGGTTTTGGTATATATGCACACATGTAAACAGTATTAGTTAAGGGTTATAACTATGCAATATACATACAGTTGAAGTCGGAAGTTTACATACACTTAGATTGGAGTCATTAAAACTTGTTTTTCAACCACTCCACCAATTTCTTGTTAACAAACTATAGTCATCTACTTTGTGCATGATACAAGTAATTTGTCCAACAATTGTTTACAGACAGATTATTTCACTTATAATTCACTGTATCACAATTCCAGTGGGTCAGAAGTTTACATACACTAAGTTGACTGTGCCTTTAAACAGCTTGGAAAATGCCAGAAAATGATGTCATGGCTTTAGAAGCTTCTGATAGGCTAATTGACATCATTTGAGTCAATTGGAGGTGTACCTGTGGATGTATTTCAAGGCCTACCTTCAAACTCAGTGCCTCTTTGATTGACATCATGGGAAAATCAAAAGAAATCAGCCTAATTGTAGACCTCCACAATTCTGGTTCATCCTTGGGAGCAATTTCCAAATGCCTGAAGGTACCACGTTCATCTGTACAAACAATAGTACGCAAGTATAAACACCATGGGGCCACACAGCCGTCATACCGCTCAGGAAGGAGACGCCTTTTGTCTCCTAGAGATGAACGTACTTTGGTGCGAAAAGGGAAAATCAATCCCAGAACAACAGCAAAGGATCTTGTGAAGATGCTGGAGGAACAGGTACAAAAGTATCTATATCCACAGTAAAACGAGTCCTATATCGATATAACCTGAAAGGCCGCTCAGCAAGGAAGAAGCCACTGCTCCAAAACCGGCATAAAAAAGCCAGACTACGGTTTGCAACTGCACATGGGGACAAAGATCGTACTTTTTGGAGAAATGTCCTCTGTTCGGATGAAACAAAAATAGAACTGTTTGGCCATAATGACCATTGTTATGTTTGGAGGATAAAGGGGGCAGCTTGCAAGCCGAAAAACACCATCCCAACCGTGAAGCACGGTGGTGGCAGCATCATGCTTTGGGGGTGCTTTGCTGCAGGAGGGACTGTTGCACTTCACAAAATAGATGGTATCATGAGGAAGGAAAATGATGATATATTGAACAACATCTCAAGACATCAGTCAGGAAGTTAAAGCTTGGTCGCAAACCGGTCTTCCAAATGGACAATGACCCCAAGCATACTTCCAAAATTGTGGCAAAATGGCTTAAGGACAATGAAGTCAAGTTATTGGAGTGGCCATCACAAAGCCCTGACCTCAATCCTATAGAACATTTGTTGGCAGAACTGAAAAGGCGTGTGCGAGCAAGGAGGCCTACAAACCTGACTCAGTTACACCAGCTCTGTCGGGAGGAATGGGCCAAAATTCACCCAACTTATTGTGGGAAGCTTGTGGAAGGCTACCTGAAACGTTTGACCCAAGTTAAACAATTTAAAGGCAATGCTACCAAATACTAATTGAGTGTATGTAAACTTCTGACCCACTGGGAATGTGATGAAAGAAATAAAAGCTGAAATAAATCATTCTCTCTCCTATTAATCTGACATTTCACATTCTTAAAATAAAGTGGTGATAAAATAAATGGCAAATGGCATTACACTTACATCATGTCTATAAAGGGCTATAAACACAGCATCAATATAAACATAAACTTAAACATTCACCTCTTGGAGAGAGAGAGAAATCAATTACTTGGATTGACAAAGGGTCAAGATTTATGGCATCCTCTCTCTCCAGCCTTGTGTGAGAATCTGCCAGGCTGAGACCTTATCAGATCTGCCCTGACGCCACAGGGTCGTAAATTACTCTGCGCATGAGCAAGCTTCAAGAACTGTCTGGGGTGACTAGAAGCTTGCCCATGGCAGCGCAATAAAACACCTTAATTAAGGCTACTATGGAAAATGCTGTGTTAGCATGTGCATGCAAAATACTATGTTTACCAATACAACAACTAAACCACTTCTGCAAAAGTACTTGTGCAACCAATGCAATAATAACACTTACGGCAGTGCGGAATAATACTACATTCGATAAACAATACTTGTCAAGTTCTGCGTGATTTCTGGCTGACCACAGCTCTGCCCAAACTTGAAAACGGCTTTATCCTTGATGAACGCAAAGGACAACTCAAAACTGTTCACTTTATGATTTTTTATTGTCATAAAGATGGAACAGAATAGGTTGATAACCTTCAAACCACACAAACAAAAAACCATGGATTAGTTACAAATAACTCTCAATTCCACTTTCTCAAAAATAAGCATAAACTAATGTTACTGAATCCTCAAACCTAACCAAACAATCATTTCATCATTTAGATTAACCTAGGATCATTGCAAGTTAATAATTAAATATCAATATCATAATTAAACATTTAACAATACACATGATTATAGTAACGTTACTGTCAAGTACTACGTTCACATAATGAAGTCTTCACTATTTAATTTAATTAATAATTGTATTGTATGTTACAACCAAACAAAAGGGCATATAGAAGCATGAATTCACAACACATTCTGTCCTACCAGTTGCGTCTTTGGATGATCAGGAGCTGTGGTCATTGGTATCTCTTCTCAGGAATGAGTGAGAGCCAAGTAAGCTTTTACCAAACATTTCGATGCCATGCACATGCACTGCTTGTGGGTGCGCAGGTTAATATGGTCCCCAGAGCACTTCCTGGTGGTTGGTTTCAACAGCTCCGGTTGCATGGTTGCCCCCTGCAGGTTGGGAGTGCTTTGAGCACCCTGGGTGGATTTAGGCTTGAGTGCTCGGTATAGCTTGTAGTCAGGAATTGACACAACAATACTCAAAGCAGCATTGGCAACTCTAACATGAAATAATACTAATAGCCATACAGTAGGACATATGGCTGAAACTTAGCAAAGTAACATGAAGTAATTAGTGGTAATTACCTATTATTACACAGCATGTAAAATCCCCAATAAAAAACCCCAGCAACTTAAATTTTGATGCACGCACAACATTCAGACATTCGTGTTACTGTCGACAATAGAAAGTCCTCAGAAACATGTGTCTTCTCCCTTCTGACGACGATAACACTCTGACCTGAGTGGGTCGGTGCAGTGTCCAGATGCTCTGATTGGTTGGGAATGGCAGGGCTATGATGGGTGAGGGATAACTAAGGATAGGCTGAGCAGCCAAAATAACGGGACTTAAGGGAAACTGAAGGGACTGTGAGGGGAAGTTAGGTAGAGAGGAGAGGAGCAGGATGGCCTTTTTTACAATATTATTATGTTTTTGATTATTAGCCATTTTAACCCACTTTCGCAGGCATTGTTGAGCCCAGTTCTCAACCTACTAGCAGTAGCCTAAGTGGAGGTAGCACTGCAAGCATTGTAGGATGTTGCATTTGCCTCTGTCATTAAGGGTTGTGCACATTACCTTTACATTTTAGTCATTTAGCAGACACTCTTATCCAGAGTGACTTACAGTTAGTGAGTGCATACATTTTTTTTATTTTTTTTTCATACACATGACTTTGTTGATGATGGGAATGTGTGGACTCATCTTTGAACGTCAATTTGCCTGACTTTTTTAATATCAGTTTATCATTATCCATTACACCTCATAGCACAACAAACTGCTTAATACTAGTATAGAAATATACATGCATATACTGTAACATTGTGTAAAAGTATCCTACATTTCAATTCTAAAAAATACCCACAATCCTCTAAAAACTGAGCCACATGGCAAGTTGATTGAAAATATTATAAGTAAATTAAACACAATTTCAATTGTTGTTGTTTTTACTGATAAATAATTGTTCAGATTTTGCAGTATATTAAATTGAATTTACATTTTCAAAAGTTATTATTTTTGAGCATCTAAAAATTAAGTAAGGTATTGAAGTATTTAAGTAAAACCAGAAACCTGCAATTTTATGTGAATTTGTTTGGGGGTAATATTTACTAAGCCCCTGATTATTATATTTTTACAGTGTACAAACTGTTGCGCAATGAAATTATACCAGATGACCTTTTCAGTGGGTTACTGTGTGCAACAAAAGAGTGATCAAATTAAGATCCTACATCTGTATGCTAAGCTCTTGTATGGACCAGAGGGAAGAGAGGGAGGGAGGGAGAAGGAGGAGTATCTGGTCAATTAGTTCCTTCCTTGGTTTTTTCTTCTATCCGATACGTTGAGCTGTAAATTAATGAAATGTCCAAATCCCAGTAGAGCCAATGGAAGAAAGAAAGACGGGGAGTGAGGTCTTACTGTGTGTTATTGTAAATATGCACTTTGACTTAAGCTTACACTGCCAGTCAAAAGTTTGGACACACATTCAAGGGTTTTTCTTTATTTTTACTATTTTTTACATTGTAGAATAATAGTGAAGACATCAAAACTATGAAATAACACATATGGAATCATGTAGTAACCAAAAAAGTGTTAAACAAATCAAAATATTTTATATTTGAGATTCTTCAAATAGCCACCATTTACCTTGATGACAGCTTTGCACACTCTTGGCATTCTCTCAACCAGCTTCATGAGGTAGTCACCTGGAATGCATTTCAATTTACAGGTGTGCCTTTTTAAAAGTGAATGTGTTTGAGCCAATCAGTTGTGTTGTGACAAGGTAGGGGGGTATACAGAATATAGCCCTATTTGGTAAAAGACCAAGTCCATATTATGGCAAGAACAGCTCAAAAAAAGCAAAGAGAAACAACAGTCCATCATTACTTTAAGACATGAAGGTCAGTCAATACGGAACATTTCAAGAACTTTGAAAGTTTCTTCAAGTGCAGTCGCAAAACCCATCAAGCGCTGTGATGAAACTGGCTCTCATGAGGACCGCCTCAGGAATGGAAGACCCAGAATTACCTCTGCCTCAGAGGATAAGTTCATTAGTTACCAGCCTCAGAAATTGCAGCCCAAATAAATGCTTCACAGAGTTCAAGTCACAGACACATCTCAACATCAACTGTTCAGAGGGGACTGTGTGAATCAGGCCTTCATGGTCCAATTGCTGCAAAGAAACCACTACTAAAGGACACAAATAATAAGAAGAGACCTGCTTGGGTCAAGAAACACGAGCAATGGACATTAGACCAGTGGAAATGTGTCCTTTGGTCTGGAGTCCAAATTGGAGATTTTTGGTTCCAACCGCCGTGGTTTTGTGAGACGCGGTGTGGGTGAACGGATGATCTCTGCATTTATAGTTCCCACGTAAAGCATGGACAAGGAGGCGTTATGGTGTGAGGGTGCTTTGCTGGTGACACTGTCTGTGATTTATTTAGAATTCAAGGCACATTTAACCAGCATGGCTACCACAGCATTCTGCATGATACACCATCCCATCTGGTTTGGGCTTAGTGGGACTATCATTTGTTTTTCAACAGGACAATGACCCAACACACCTCCAGGCTGTGTAAGGGCTATTTGACCAAGAAGGAGAGTGATGGAGTGCTGCATCAGATGACCTGGCCTCCACAATCACCTGACCTCAACCCAATTGAGATGGTTTGGGATGAGTCGGACCGCAGAGTGAAGGAAAAGCAGCCAACAAGTGCTCAGCATATGTGAGAACTCCTTCAAGACTGTTGGAAAGGCATTCCAGGTGAAGCTGGTTGAGAGAATGCCAACAGTATGCAAAGCTGTCATAAAGGAAAAGGGTGGCTATTTGAAGAATCTCAAATATAATACACTACCGTTCAAAAGTTTGTGGTCACTTAGAAATGTCCTTGTTTTTGAAAGAAAAACCATTAAAATTGTCCATTAAAATTACATCAAATTGATCAGAAATACAGTGTAGACATTGTTAATGTTGTAAATGGCTATTGTACACTTGTACACAGAACAGCGCAAACTGTCTCTAACCAGAATAGAAAGAGGAGGCGCCTCACAGGTCCTCAACTGGCAGTTTCATTAATTAGTACCCGCAAAACACCAGTCTCAACGTCAACAGTGAAGAGGCGACTCCGGGATGCTGACCTTCTAGGCAGAGTTGCAAAGAAAAAGCCATATCTCAGACTGCCCATCTTAATCTTTTCTTTTTATTGGCCAGTCTGAGATATGGCTTTTTCTTTGCAACTCTGCCTAGAAGATCAGCGTCTTGGAGTGAGGCGTCTGTTTCTCAAACAAGACACTCTAATATATTTGTCCTCTTGCTCAGTTGTGCACCGGGGCCTCCCACTCCTCTTTCTATTCTGGTTAGAGACAGTTTGTGCTGTTCTGTGAAGGGAGTAGCACACAGCTTGTATGAGATCTTCAGTTTCTTGGTAATTTCTCACATAGAATAGCCTTCATTTCTCAGAACAAGAATAGACTGATGAGTTTCAGTAGAAAGTTATTTGTTTCTGGCCATTTTGAGCCTGTAATCAAACCCACAATTGCTGATGCTCCAGATACTCAACTAGTCTCAAGAAGGCCAGTGTTATTGCTTCTTTAATCAGCACAACAAGTTTTCAGCTGTGCTAACATAATTGCAAAAGGGTTTTCTAATGATCAATTAGCCTTTAAAAATTATAAACTTGGATTAACAAACACAACGTGCCATTAAAACACAGGACTGATGGCTGCTGATAATGGGCCTCTGTACGTCTATGTAGATATTCCATTAAAAATCAGCCGTTTCCAGCTACAATAGCCATTTACAACATTAACAATGTCTACACTGTATTTCTGATCAATTTGAAGTTATTTTAATGGACAAAAAAATTGCTTTTCTTTCGAAAACTAGGACATTTCTAAGTGACCCCAAACTTTTGAACGGTAGTGTATATATTTTTATTTGTTTAACACTTTTTTGGTTACTACATGATTCCATATGTGTTATTTCATAGTTTTGATGTCTTCACTATTATTCTACAATGTACAAAATAGTAAAAAAAAATATTTTAAAAAACCCTTGAATGAGTAGGTGTGTTCAAACTTTTCACTGGTACTGTATGTCAAGGTACATATTTCATCCTCATCTTCACTCTTTCTTTTATTTCTTCTTTCTCTCGTTAGACTTTGCCATTTGCAGAGGAGTGTGTTCATATTCAGAAAGCAAGTGCACATACACAAACACACACACACATGCAGCAGAGCTTCTATCAGAAATGCTGTGCATCAGTCCAGTCAGTAAGTCAGTGGTCTTATAATAACCTCCTCAGCAGATCCATGAAGTATTTATTACATTTGTGTGTGTGTGTGTACTTAAATGTAAGTTTACCCAGAGAGCCAGGTTTCTATGACAACCGGGTCTTGTGTGTCTGTTCCAGGAAGAGGAAAGCGAGAAAGAGAGAGGGGGTAGAGATGGAGAGAGGGGGATGGAGAAAATAGAGAGACAGAGGTAAAGAAATTGATAGATAGAGGTGAATGTGGTCCTCTCTGTATGGGAGCTAGCTAATAGTATGTAGGGATTTCATCAATGTCAATCTTGGTTTGTATTTCATTATCATGGCGTTTTAGGACATGCTAATGTAAAGGGGCCCAGCTAATAGACAGTCAATCAACTGTAACAGTAGATAACATTTACTAGATGGATACACATTTTTTTTAGACTATACACATACACTGAGTGTACAAAACATTAGGAACACCTTCCTAATATTGAGTTGTACCTCCTTTTGCCCTCAGAACAGCCTCAATTTGTCGGTGCATGGACTATACAAGGTGTCTAAAGTGTTCCACAGGGATGCTGGCCCATGTTGACTCCAATGCTTCCCACAGTTGTGTCAAGTTGGCTGGATGTCCTTTGGGTGATGGACCATTCTTGATGCACATAGGAAACTGTTGAGCGTGAAAAACCCAGCAGCGTAGCAGTTCTTGACACACACCGGTGCACCTGGCACCTACTACCATACCTGGTTCAAAGGCACTTAAATGTTGTGTCTTGCCCATTCATCCTCTGAAAGGCACACTTACACAATCCATGTCTCAATTGTCTCAAGGCTTGAAATTCCTTCTTTAACCTGTCTCCTCCCCTTCATCTACACCGATTGAAGTGTATTTAACAAGTGACATCAATAAGGGATCATAGCTTTTACCTGGATTCACCTGGATTCACCCTATGTCATGAAAAGACAGGTGTTCATAATGTTTTTTACACTCAGTGAATACTTTTGACCCCCAGGCCCTGATTAAAGTGGAACGATGAAAACCTGTAGGTCCAGAGCTGAATTCAATAACTGAGTGAGTTCAAATGAGTTCAAAACAATTACTTTTGTAAAAGTTCATTGTAGAGAGAAAAAATATTATGCCACAGTTTGAGCAACACATAGAAATATAATGTTATATTATTAGTAGAGTGAACCAAATTGAGTTTTTCTACCTCCCACTATTTTTGAGGGAAAGAAATCCATGTACACAAACAACAAGTGTGCGGTTAAAATTGGCAAAAAACACACACATTTCTTTCCACAGGGCCGTGGGGTGAGACAGGGATGCAGTTTAAGCCCCACTCTCTTCAACATATATATCAACGAATTGGCGAGGGCACTAGAACAGTCTGCAGCACCCGGCCTCACCCTACTAGAATCTGAAGTCAATTGTCTACTGTTTGCTGATGATCTGGTGCTTCTGTCACCAACCAAGGAGGGCCTACAGCAGCACCTAGATCTTCTGCACAGATTCTGTCAGACCTGGGCCCTGACAGTAAATCCCAGTAAGAGAAAAATAATAGTGTTCCAAAAAAGGTCCAGTTGCCAGGACCACAAATACAAATTCCATCTAGACACCGTTGCCCTAGAGCACACAAAAAACGATACATACCTCGGCCTAAACATCAGCACCACAGGTAACTTCCACAAAGCTGTGAATGATCTGAGAGACAAGGCAAGAAGGGCCTTCTATGCCATCAAAAGGAACATAAAATTTGACATACCAATTAGGATCTGGCTAAAAATACTTGAATCAGTTATAGAACCCATTGCCCTTTATGGTTGTAAGGTCTGGGGTCCGCTCACCAACCAAAAATTCACAAAATGGGACAAACACCAAATTGAGACTCTGCCTGCAGAATTCTGCAAAAATATCCTCAGTGTACAACGAAAAATACCAAATAATGCATGCAGAACAGAATTAGGCCGATACCCTCTAATTCTCAAAATCCAGAAAAGAGCCATTAAATCTATAACCACTTAAAAGGAAGCGATTCCCAAACCTTCCATAACAAAGCCATCACCTACAAAGAGATGAACTTGGAGAAGAGTCCCCTAAGTAAGATGGTCCTGGGGCTCTGTTCACAAACACAAACAGACCCCACAGAGCCCCAGGACAACAACAACACAATTAGGCCCAACCAAATCATGAGAAAACAAAAAGAGAATTACTTGACACATTGGAAAGAATTAACAAAAAAAACAGAGCAAACTAGAATGCTATTTGGCTCTAAACAGAGAGTACACAGTGGCAGAATACCTGACCACTGTGACTGACCCAAACTTAAGGAAAGCTTTGACTATGTACAGACTCAGTGAGTATAGCCTTGCTATTGAGAAAGGCCGCCGTAGGCAGACCTGGCTCTCAAGAGAAGACAGGCTATGTGCACACTGCCCACAAAATGAGGTGGAAACTGAGCTGCACTTCCTAACCTCCTGCCAAATGTATGACCATATTAGAGACACATATTTCCCTCAGATTACAGAGATCCACAAAGAATTCGAAAACAAACCCAATTTTTATAAACTCCCTTATCTACTGGGTGAAATACCACAGTGTGCCATCACAGCAGCAAGATTTGTGGCCTGCCACAAGAAAAGGGCAACCAGTGAAGAACAAACACCATTGTAAATACAATCCATATTTATGTTTATTTATTTTCCCATTTGTACTTTAACTATTTGCACATTGTTACAACACTGTATATGCATAATATGACATTTGAAATGAGTGTAATGTTTACTGTTAATATTTATTGTTTATTTCACTTTTGTTTACTATCTACTTCACTTGCTTTGGCAATGTTAACATATGTTTCCCATGCCAATAAAGCCCTTAAATTGAATTTAATTTAATTTAATTTAATTGAAAAGAGGGAGGGAGAGAGAGAACTCTAACTGTGATAATCAAGTCTGTCTGGTAAAACTATAATTCAACTGGCTCTCACAGCATAGATCTGGGTTTTGAGGTGTGTGTGTGTATGTGTTCTCCTTTCTGCCCTAGGGCTTCATTATATTATTGTGAAACCATATCTCTACTTAGACTAATTAACAGGCATTAAACACTATTCGGCAAAACTATCCCTCCCTCCCTCTCTCCTTCTCTCTCTGCTCTCTCCACTTTCTCTCAGTGCCTCTATTCTGTCTGTTTGTCTCTTGTTTTGTGTTGTTTGTCTGACTCATTTGATTGTCTGTCTGATAAGATATTCATTGGGTTGTGTCATTCTCTTAATTGAAATAGACCAAATATACAGACAGTCCTAGGCCTATATCTGATTCATAACATAGGCATTAGCTTAGGGAGCTGACATGAGTCTTTCAGGTCTCAAGCAAGGTTATTCATTACCTGAGTGTAGTTCAATGAACCACCTCTGCTATAGATTTTAAAAATCTACATTACATAACATTTACGTCATTTAGCAGACGCTCTTATCCAGAGCGACTTACAAATTGGTGCATTCACCTTATGATAACCAGTGGGACAACCACATTACAAATTATTTTTTTATATATTTTTGTAATTATTAATTATTATTTTTTTGTAAGAGTATATTCTTATATATAATAGAATTATTGTAAAATTAACTCTGTCCATAAGGTGTAGATAGTAAGTATAGACCGGAAGTAGAGGCCTGGGCATTGTTGTTCACTAATTTACTCCAAGTAGGGAAAGGATGGTGGGGTTGAAAAGTAATAAAGGGGAGTATATATATTTTTAAAAAACATGGGGGATTGGAAGTGATGCAGACAATTACATTGATAGAAGATACAATCTATCTGCAATATTAAGCTGATCCATTCCCCCCACCCCCCCACCCCCAAAAAAAAATAATAATAAATAAAAATAGAGTATATTCTTAATTTTCATTGGTTTTCTATATATATATATATATATACAGTGGGGAGAACAAGTATTTGATGCACTGCCGATTTTGCAGGTTTTCCTACTTACAAAGCATGTAGAGGTCTGTAATTTTTATCATAGGTACACTTCAACTGTGAGAGACTGAATCTAAAACAAAAATCCAGAAAATCACATTGTATGATTTTTAAGTAATTAATTTGCATTTTATTGCATGACATAAGTATTTGATCACCTACCAACCAGTAAGAATTCCGGCTCTCACAGACCTGTTAGTTTTTCTTTAAGAAGCCCTCCTGTTCTCCACTCATTACCTGTATTAACTGCACCTGTTTGAACTCGTTACCTGTATAAAAGAAACCTGTCCACACACTCAATCAAACAGACTCCAACCTCTCCACAATGGCCAAGACCAGAGAGCTGTGTAAGGACATCAGAGATACAATTGTAGACCTGCACAAGGCTGGAATGGGCTACAGGACAATAGGCAAGCAGCTTGGTGAGAAGGCAACAACTGTTGGCGCAATTATTAGAAAATGGAAGAAGTTCAAGATGACGGTCAATCACCCTCGGTCTGGGGCTCCATGCAAGATCTCACCTCGTGGGGCATCAATGATCATGAGGAAGGTGAGGGATCAGCCCAGAACTACACGGCAGGACCTGGTCAATGACCTGAAGAGAGCTGGGACCACAGTCTCAAAGAAAACCATTAGTAACACACTACGCCATCATGGAATAAAATCCTGCAGCGCACGCAAGGTCCCCCTCCTCAAGCCAGTGCATGTCCAGGCCCGTCTGAAGTTTGCCAATGACCATCTGGATGATCCAGAGGAGGAATGGGAGAAAGTCATGTGGTCTGATGAGACAAAAATAGAGCTTTTTGGTCTAAACTCCACTCGCCGTGTTTGGAGGAAGAAGAAGGATGAGTACAACCCCAAGAACACCATCCCAACCGTGAAGCATGGAGGTGGAAAAATCATTCTTTGGGGATGCTTTTCTGCAAAGGGGACAGAATGACTGCACCGTATTGAGGGGAGGATGAATGGGGCCATGTATCGCGAGATCTTGGCCAACAACCTCCTTCCCTCAGTAAGAGCATTGAAGATGGGTCGTGGCTGGGTCTTCCAGCATGACAACGACCCGAAACACACAGCCAGGGCAACTAAGGAGTGGCTCTGTAAGAAGCATCTCAATGTCCTGGAGTGGCCTAGCCAGTCTCCAGACCTGATCCCAATAGAAAATCTTTGGAGGGAGCTGAAAGTCCGTATTGCCCAGCGACAGCCCCGAAACCTGAAGGATCTGGAGAAGGTGGGCCAAAATCCCTGCTGCAGTGTGTGCAAACCTGGTCAAGACCTACAGGAAACGTATGATCTCTGTAATTGCAAACAAAGGTTTCTGTACCAAATATTAAGTTCTGCTTTTCTGATGTATCAAATACTTATGTCATGCAATAAAATGCAAATAAATTACTTAAAAATCATACAATGTGATTTTCTGGATATTCCGTCTCTCACAGTTGAAGTGTACCTATGATAAAAATGACAGACCTCTACATGCTTTGTAAGTAGGAAAACCTGCAAAATCGGCAGTGTATCAAATACTTGTTCTCCCCACTGTATGTATTTTTATTTTTTTATCATTATTATTATTATTATTGTTATTATTATTTATTTATTTTTGTCATCATTTTTTCATTTTTTTTAGATATTGTTTTGTTTTATTATTATCTATTATTATTATTATTTTGTGGGGGTGGGGGGGGGGGGGGTAGAAGGATTACAATTATACTATCCCAGGTATTCCTTAAAGAGGTAGGGTTTCAAGTGTCTCTGGAAGGTGGTCAATGACTCCGCTGTCCTGGCATCGTGAGGGAGCTTGTTCCACCATTGGGGTGCCAGAGCAGCGAACAGTTTTAACTTGGTTGAGCGGGAACTTTGCTTTCGCAGAGGTAGGGGGACCAGCAATCCAGAGGTGGAAGAACGCAATGCCCTCGTTTGGGTATAGGGACTGATCAGAGCCTGAAGGTAAGGAGGTGCCGTTCCCCTCACAGCTCCGTAGGCAAGCACCATGGTCTTGTAGCAGATGCGAGCTTCAACTGGAAGCCAGTGGAGTGTGCGGAGGAGCGGGGTGACGTGAGAGAACTTGGGAAGGTCGAACACCAGACGGGCTGCAGCGTTCTGGATGAGTTGTAGGGGTTTAATGGCACAGGCAGGGAGCCCAGCCAACAGTGAGTTGCAGTAATCCAGACGGGAGATGACAAGTGCCTGGATTAGAACCTATGCCGCTTCCTGTGTAAGGTAGGGTCGTACTCTGCGAATGTTGTAGAGCATTAACCTACAGGATCGGGTCATCGCTTTGATGTTAGCGGAGAATGACAGGGTGTTGTCCAGAGTCACACCAAGTTTCTTTGCACTCTGGGAGGAGGACACAACGGAGTTGTCAACCGTGATTGCGAGATCATGGAGCGGGCTGTCCTTCCCCGGGAGGAAGAGTAGCTCCGTCTTGCCGAGGTTCAGCTTGAGGTGGTGATCCGACATCCACAATAGCTATAATATATTGACGTCCATCTATGTGTGAGGACGTCGGGAGATGAGCGCTATTACCTTCAAGTAGGTTTTGGTTTTGCTAGGGCATTGTGGACGGGGATGGCAGATTGGCATAAACATCTGCCTCTGATTCTAAAGGTTGCATGTTTGAATCCAGTGATAGAAAGTTGTTTTTTTATATTTTTGTTTTAAGCCTATGCCAATCCTTAACCCTTATCTTTAAAATGTGTAGTTAATGGCTAAACTTAACCTTAAACACTTCGAAATCTGACTTTTGGAAGAACTTCGAAATTTGACGTTTGAGAAACATGGATGAACATCTAATTCTGACGGGAGACTGAGAACTTGTAGAATATATGCCAGTGGAGTAAAGTATTTTCTTCTTGTTTTGCCAGACGGCTAATCGGCTATTCTACGATTGTAGGGTATGAGCTTTGTCTTTTGTTGTGTTTTGTCTCTCATGATCTTCAGATAGAGAACAGGGCATCACTGACTGATATCAAACTCATTTACCGTAGATAAAGACTTGCACACATGTACGGCTGCGCACGCACGCACGCACACACAGACACACAGAACATACACACACACACACAGACACACACACTTACTGTGGTGATTGAAGGATAAGGAGAGGAGAAAAATAGGTAGCCAACACACAGCACACAGCAGCACAGGGAGTTTCAAATCACATTTGTTTCCTTCTTGCGACCAGTAGCAGTAATTAGTCAGAGTGACATGGTGCTAAAGGAAACAAAGTGTTCATTCTTCAGTCTCCTGGGAACGTTAATACACACACTCCTAATTAATGACCTCTGATTTCACAGCCCCCATGGTGCTTATCTACACACACGTGCACTCACACGTGCACACACTACATACAGACCCCTTGACTTTTTCCACATTTTGTTACGTTACAGCCTTATTCTAAAATGAATTAAATAAAACATTTTCCTCAGCAATCTACACACAATACACCATAATGACAAAGCGAAAACAGGTTTTTAGAAATGTTTGCACATTTATTAAAAACAAAAAACAGAAATACCTTATTTGCATAAGTATTCAGACCCTTTGCTATGAGACTCGAAATTGAGCTCAGGTGCATCCTCTTTCCATTGATCATCCTTGAGATGTTTCTACAACTTGATTGGAGTCCACCTGTGGTAAATTCAATTGATTGGACATGATTTGGAAAGGCACACACCTATATAAGGTCCCACAGTTGACAGTACATGTCAGAGCAAAAACCAAGCCATGAGGTCGAAGGAATTGTCCGTAGAGTTCCGAGACAGGATTGTGTCGAGGCACAGATCTGGGGAAGGGTACCAAAACATTTCTGCAGCTTTGAAGGTCCCCAAGAACACAGTGGCCTCCATCATTCTTAAATGGAAGAAGTTTGGAACCACCAAGACTCTTCGTAGAGCTGGCTGCCCGGCCAAACTGAGCAATCGGGGGAGACGGGCCTTGGTGAGTGACCAAGAACCCGATGGTCACTCTGACAGAGCTCTAGAGTTCCTCTGTGGAGATGGGAGAACTTTCTAGGAGAACAAACCATCTCTGCAGCACTCTACCAATCAGGCCTTTATGGTAGAGTGGCCAGACGGAAGCCACTCCTCAGTAAAAGGCACATGACAGCCAACTTTGAGTTTGCCAAAAGGCACCTAAAGACTCTCAGACCATGAGAAACAAGATTATCTGGTCTGAAACTAAGATTGAACTTTTTGGCCTGAATGCCAAGCGTCACGTCTGGAGGAAACCTGGCACCATCCCTACGGTGAAGCATTGTGGTGGCAGCATCATGCTGTAGGGATGTTTTTTCAGCGGCAGGGACTGGGAGACTAGTCAAGATTGAGGGAAAGATGAATGGAGCAAAGTACAGAGAGAACCTTGATAAAAACCTGCTCCAGAACACTCAGGACCTCAGACTTGGGTGAAGGTTCACCTTCCAACCTGACAACGACCATAAGGACACAGCCAAGACAACGCAGGAGTGGCTTCGGGACAAGTCTCTGAATGTCCTTGATTGGCCCAGCCAAAGCCTGGACTTGAACCCGATCGAACATCTTTGGAGAGACCTGAAAATAGCTGTGCAGCAACGCTCCCCATCCAACCAGACAGAGCTTCAGAGGACCTGCAGAGAAGAATGGGAGAAACTCCCCAAATACAGGTGTGCCAAGCTTGTAGTGTCATACCCAAGAAGACTTGAGGCTGTAATTGCTGCCAAAGGTGCTTCAACAAAGTACTGAGTAAAAGGTCTCAATACTTATGTAAACGTGATATTTCAGGTTTTTATTTATATAAATTAGCAAAGATTTCAAAAAAACTGTTTTTGCTTTGTCATTATTGGGTGTTGTGTGTAGATTGATGAGGGGAAAAAACTATTTAATCAAATTTAGAATAAGGCTGTAATGTAACAAAATGTGGAAAAAGTCAAGGGGTCTGAATACTTTCCGAAGGCACATTGTATATCAGTGGTTTACTAACAAGGTAAAATACGTTTTCACGTGCTTTGTAACAACTGCTTACTTCTTTCTTGCACATTACTTAGTTGTACAGTAAATACTTGCTGCAAGGTCATTGTGAATAGATAGTCCAATTACTGACTCCACACGGATCCAAATGTAAACCCGTAGAGGAGGAAACCTATGTTAGACCTATTTTAGTTATCCCTTTTTGGAACCAACAGTTTATATACCTAATGATGTCACCTCTGCTCGTGTGTGTGTGTGTGTGTGTGTGTGTGTGTGTGTGCGTGCATGTGTGTGTTAGAGAGATCCTTCTCTGACCCTTAATGCAGTATAAGCCAATATTCTAATAGTATAATATTAATGATGTCACATTTCTACTCCCCTTTCTTTCTCTTCCTGCCTATCTCTCCTGCTTCTGTCTCTCCATTACGTTTCTCTTCTTTATTAAATGGATTTAAACTGTGAACATCTAATAGATCATGAATAAACCATACGCTGGCTGAAGTGACAAGCACTGAAGAGTTGGGAGTACTTGCAGAGGTGGGGTTTGTGTGTGTATGTGTGTGCACATGCTCACTTGTTGTGTGTGTTTGTGCACGCATACGTGTGTATGTTTGTGTGAAACGACTAACGGACTGTAGCATTTTATCCCAGCGTGTGTCAATAGTCTCCACAGGAGAAGAAATGTTCATTTCCATAAGGACAAATCACTCAAAACAAACCCCATGTCTACACAGTGGGACTCCCTGTGTCTCTGTGTCTGTCGTCAGGAAGAATAGAGGAGACACTCCACTGTGTGTGTGTGTGTGTGTGTGTGTGTGTGTGTATTGCAAACAAAAATACTGATATTGAAAGCAAAACATAAACCCAAAAGTATTGATACCAAAACAAAAATATTGCAAGGAAATCATTTTGAAATGCGAGAACAAATGAATTCTAAATGGATGCAAAAAAAAGAGTTTTCATTTTTTTCCGATAAATCGATTAAATTAAACGCCTCCGTCTTTGCTGCAATTTTCCTTATGTTACCCTGGCCTTTGCTTTCGCTGCCTTTTTTCCAGTTGAACGTTTTGGCACATTCATTCCAGCAACATAGCACCCTGCATCCCACTATTGGTTTGCCTCTGAAGTTAAGCAGGGCCGGTCCTGGTCAGTCACTGGATGGGAGACCAGATGTAGCTGGAAGTGGTGAAGAAATACAGTCAGGTCACCAGTGATACAAGTCAGCATTTGACGTCCATCCATGTCTGAGAATGTCGGGAGATGATGTAGAAACCGGCCACTAGGGGCAACAGTTAACACTGTGACCTTCAAGGAGGCTTTGGTGTTGTGGATGGGGATGGCAGATAGGCGAAAGCATCTGCCTCTGATTCCAAAGGTTGCATGTTTGAATCCAGTGATAGAATGGTATTTTTGTTTTAAGCCTATCCCAAACCTTAACCCTTACCTTAACCATTCAGAGTTAATCTTAAGAATTCGGAGTTAATGCCTGAACTTAACCCTAACCTTAAAAATGCTGAGTTAATGCCTAAACTTAACCTTAAACACTTTGAAATTTCACGTTGTGAAACATGGATGAACGTCTATTTCTGACGTGAGACTGAGAGCTTGTAGGCTCATGAGATAGGCCTCTCTGAGCTGGATCTGTCTCAGCTGACTGTGTGTGTGTGTGTGTGTGTGTGTGTGTGTGTGTGTGTGTGTGTGTGTGTGTGTGTGTGTGAGTGTGTGTGTGTGTGTGTAAATGATGTATTCATCTAGGTCACACTTTATTTGGATAGTCCATCTGTAGATGCTCTACAGATGGTCATACTACACTGAACAAAAATATAAACGCAACATGTACTCCTGAGTGGCGCAGTGGTCTAAGGCACTGCATCGCAGTGCTAACTGTGCCACTAGAGATCCTGGTTCGAATCCAGGCTCTGTCGCAGCCGGCCGCGACCGGGAGACCCATGGGGCGGCGCACAATTGGCCCACTGTCGTCCAGGGTAGGGGAGGGAATGGCCGGCAGGGATGTAGCTCAGTTGATAGAGCGTGGCGTTTGCAACGCCAGGGTTGTGGGTTCGATTCCCACGGGGGGCCAGTATAAAAAAAAAAAATTATTCACTAACTGTAAGTCGCTCTGGATAAGAGCGTCTGCTAAATGACTAAAATGTAAATGTAAAGTGTTGGTCCCATGTTTCATGAGCTGAAATAAAAGATCCCAGACATTTTCCATATGCTCAAAAAATGTATTTCTCTAAAAAATATGTGCACAAATTTGAGTGAGCATTTCTCCTTTGCCAAGATAATCATCCACCTGACAGGTGTGGCATATCAACGAGCTGATTAAACAGTATGATCATTACACAGGTGTCCCTTGTGCTGGGGACAATAAAACGCCACTCTAAAATGTGCAGTTCTGTCACACAACACAATGCCACAGATGTCTCAAGTTTTGAGGGAGCGCAAAATTGGCATGCTGACTGCAGGAATGTCCACCAGAGCTGTTACCAGACAATTTAATGTTCATTTCTCTACCATAAGCCACCTCCAACATCGTTTTAGAGAATTTGGCAGTATGACCAACCGGCCTCACAACCGCAGACCACGTGAATGGCGTCTTGTGGGTGCATCAACATGCAACAATTTCAAAGATTTTACTGAGTTATTTGTCATGGGAATACAGATATGCATCCGTTGGTCACAGATACCTTAAAAGAAATGGGCCTCACAATGCAATTGTGTTCGTTTTCTGTAACTTATGCCTGCCCATACCATGGTGGCGGTGGGGTTATCGAATGGGCAGGCATAAGATACGGACAACGAATACAATCGCATTTTATCAATGGCAATTTGAATGCACAGAAATACCGTGATGAGATCCTGAGGCCCAATGTGAGGCCAATTTATTTTAAGGTATCTGTGACCAATGGATGCATATCTTTATTCCCATGACAAATAACTCAGTAAAATCTTTGAAATTGTTGCATGTTGCGTTTATATTTTTGTTCAGTATATCAACAAACTATCTGTTAATAAGCAACTGCTTGCTAAGGTTACGGTTAGGGTTAGGGTAAGGGTAAGGCTAAAGGTTAAGTTTAGGGTTAGGGTAATGGTTGTCCAGGGTAAGCCCTATCCAAATAAAGTGTTACCATCTTTGGTAATATAAGGGAAACTGGGCATCTACCTCCCCACTATCAGTTAAGGGGGGCATTGTTTGCTTTTAGCAAATTAGACTTATTGTCACTTAACTAATAACGCCTAATATTGCGCAAGCCATTTTACAAACATTTGAATGCTGAAAGTGACCTGCAGATGTGCCAGATCAGGAATAAGCCTACCTCTCCTTGGTCAGTGCGCAAAGCTGAGCACAGCGCGCAGATTGACTAGGCTACTGATATTGCCTGGGTTGAGTGGCATGCAAAATGACTCGTAGATCAATGACTGTCAACACAATTACATGCTTAGTTTGACACTGAAGGAGAGGACGCATCAGTTGTCACAAAATATGAGAGGTATTTTCAGAAAGTAGAAAGAAAGTACCCTGAGCAAAAAGCTATCTTGAACCGCCGATTCGTAGTGTTTGAATCGATTTTCTGACCAATGCATGCTGCATTTGGATCTGTTTTGGGGTCCTGCGGACCGATGCACTCATATCTTAAACATTTGAACCGGGGACAGATGCATATCGGTGAATCATTACATCCCTACGTGAAACATGACCTTCATCCATCATCGACACACACACCTCTCACACACCCACTACAAATACACACTCACACACACCTCACACACACTAAAAATAAATTCCTATTAACAGCAGTCTGACAGGGAGGAGAGAAGAGGGGGAAGAGAGGAGAACAGAGACAAAGTGTACATGTACATAAGGAGAGAAGAATGGTTAGAGAAGGAGAGGAGAAAGGGAGGAGAGAGGTGAGGATAGGATAACAGAGAAAGCAATGAGTTGATGAAAAGTAAAGAAAACGAGGGAAAGTGGTTGGAGAGGAGAAAGAAGCGAGAGATGAGATTAAGCATGCACATAAGAACATGAGTGGATAAGGGAGGAGAGGGTGAGGAGGAAACAGAATGGAAGAGTTTATTCTTTGATTCATGGTACTGGTGAGCTATAGGGTGTTCTGGCTTTAGTGCCAGGCCCTCATGAACTACCTTATTACACTAATCACAGTCTTTATGATTATAGTTGAATCAGGTGTTGCTATAGGACCAAGGCTGGAACTAAAGCCTACACACACTGTAGATCTTGCTCTATCTCTCCCTCTCGTTAAATGTCTCCAAAATGCAGATGTTGATATACTAATGGTTTCCAGGGGGAATAGGGTGTTTACAACTGTCCAATAGAGTGTAAACAGTCTGTTTTTCAATAGAGTCAGAGAACCCTTACCTCATTGATCATTACGTGTGTGTGCGTGTGCGTGTGTGTGTGTGTTTCAAGGTAGGCATAATGAACATCTGTCCCTGCCTCGCTATATCTCCCATGGCCTATGGAGCCTTAGATCTGTCATAGACATCACCCCCCCCCCACACACACACACACACACTTTCCCATTGAGGATTTATGAGCATGCGCTTGGAAACACACACATACACTGACACTCACAAGGCATGTAGGAGAGAGAGTAGATGCCACCCTCTTCAAGTACCACCAGCTGTTGGCCCTGTGTGACTGCGAGCTGCTGCACGTGTGTGTGTGCTTGTGCATGTGTGTAGTGTGTATGGGCAAACCAACCTCCTGCTGGTTTCATTTACACAAAAGTTTGTCATATACTGTATCACCAGGCTTTTCTGGGAGCTATTACACAGCGTCTCTATAGACAGGGTACTACATTTACAAAAAAGGTTTCTGTGGTGGTTATTTATGTATTATCAAATGAAGAGAGACAAATTTATCACACAAGTCAGAGTTATATTTAAACTAAATCTTTATTCACTTATTAGTAAGGGAGCAAGGTCACTACATGCACACAGAGTGAATGGAGTGAGAGCCCAAAAAATACAGAAACTCAAGGGGTTTATATAGAAACATAAAACTGTGGTAGATCAGGGCTTCCTAAGCTACCTTGTTTACTTATTGTGGCCAGGTGTACTGGGTGTGTGATAACGGCAGTTCTGTTTACTCCTTTCTCTACCAAGCTAGCCTCCGTTCTCACAGTGGTGCCCTTGGAAGATAGTAAAAGAACAGGATGGGCTGAAGAACTGTGGTCACTTCTCAGAGGCTCTTTGTCTTATACCGTGTGACCAGGTTACTCAGAAGCAAAGAGAAATTAAAACAATACAGGTCTATCTGTTCCTCAAGTTTATCTCTATCCCATGTCCTTGACTACACGCCTAGACCAGCTGCGGGGAGTGAATGTGGAAGAGATGAACCATCCTTTCTCAGAAGCACATCATATGCACTAAAGAAATGTCTCTACTATTGTTAAGCACATTAATTGTTAACTATTAATATTAAACAAATCAGGTAGATACGTGATTTTTCTCTCACAGTTCCAAAAGGGTTCTTCGGCTGTCCCCTTAGGAGAACACTTATTTTTGGTTCCAGGGAGAACCTTTTTTGGTTCCACATAGAACCCTTTTGGGTTCCATGCAGAACCCTCTGTGGAAAGGGTTTTACTATGACCAAAAGGGTTCTAAAAAGTGTTCTCCTATGGGGACAGCCAAAGTGTATACCTAGAGACTGACACAGGCTGTACGTAACAATCACTCCCATTCACTTTTCAACATACTGACTAGTTCATGATGTCATGGACATTTTTTGTAGTTTATTGATAAATAATTACTTTTCTAATCAGCGTCTGTTCACCTAGATCTTTAGTCATTAGATGCTTATAAAGCTTAGAGTTAGTATCTTCAATGTGTGTGTGTGTGTGTGGTGTGTGACATCCTCCTATGGCAGGTGGATAAATGTACTCTAACTACAGCTATTACAGCAGTGAATAAATCTAGTCTAACTATAGCTATTAAACGCCGGAGGGATCTCTATTCACATAAACACACACGCGCGCACACACACACACACACACACACACACACACACACACACACACACACACACACACTCGCCTCGTTCCCTGTCTATCTTTTCCATTAACTTGTACAGAAGATAGCCCTATTTGGTAAAATACCAAGTCCATAGTATGGCAAGAACAGCTCAAATAAGCAAAGAGAAATGTTGGTCCATCATTACTTTACGAATGAAGTTCAGTCAATATGGAACATTTCAAGAACTTTGAAAGTTTCTTCAAGTGCAGTCGCAAAAACCACAAGTGCTATGATGAAACTGGCTCTCATGAGGACTGCCATAGGAATGGAAGACCCAGAGTTATCTCTGCTGCAGAGGATGAGTTCATTAGTTACCCGCCTCAGAAATTGCAGCCCAAATAAATGCTTCACATCAACTGTTCAGAGGGGACTGTGTGAATCAGGCCTTCATGGTCGAATTGCTGCAAAGAAACCACTACTAAAGGACACCAATAAGAAAAAGAGACCTGCTTGGGCCAGGAAACACAATCATTAGAACGGTGGAAATGTGTCCTTTGATCTGGAGTCCAAATTGGAGATTTTTGGTTCCAACCGCTGTCTTTGTGAGACACGTGTGGGTGAACGGATTATCTCTGCATGTGTAGTTCCCACCGTAAAGCATGGAGGAGGTATTATGGTGTTGGGGTGCTTTGCTGGTTACACTGTCTGTGATTTATTTAGAATTCAAGGCACACTTAACCAGCATGGCAACCACAGCATTCTGCAGCGATACGCCATCATATCTGGTTTGTTTTTCAACAGGACAATGACCCAACACACCTCCAGGCTGTGTAAGGGCTATTTGACCAAGTAGGAGAGTGATGTTCTGCCTCATCAGATGACCTGGCCTCCACAATCCCCCGACCTCAACCCAATTGAGATGGTTTGGGATGAGTCGGACGGCAGAGTGAAGGAAAAGCAGCCAACAAGTGCTCAGCATATGTGGGAACTCCTTCAAGACTGTTGGAAAGGCATTCCAGGTGAAGCTGGTTGAGAGAATGCCAAGAGTGTGCAAAGCTGTCATCAAGGTAAAGGGTGGTTATTTGAAGAATCTCAAATATAAAATATATTTTGATTTGTTTAACACTTTTTTGGCTACTACATGATTCCATAAGTGCTATTTCATAGTTTTGATGTCTTCACTATTATTCTACAATGTAAAAAATAGTAAAAATAAAGAAAAACCCTTGAATGAGTAGGTGTGTCCAAACTTTTGACTCGTACTGTACCTCGGCCTAAACATCAGCACCACAGGTAACTTCCACAAAGATGTGAACGATCTGAGAGACAAGGCAAGAAGGGCCTTCTATGCCATCAAAAGGAACATAAAATTCGACATACTAATTAGGATCTGGCTAAAAATACTTTAATCAGTTATAGAACCCATTGCCCTTTATGGTTGTGAGGTCTGGGGTCCGCTCACCAACCAAGAATTCACAAAATGGGACAAACACCAAATTGAGACTCTGCATGCAGAATTCTGCAAAAATATCCTCTGTGTACAACATAAAACACCAAATAATGCATGCAGAGCAGAATTAGTCTGATACCCGCTAATTATCAACATCCAGAAAAGAGCCGTTAAATTCTACAACCACCTAAAAGGAAGCGATTCCCAAACCATCCATAACAAGCCATCACCTACAGAGAGATGAACCTGGAGAAGAGTCCCCTAAGCAAGCTGGTCCTGGGGCTCTGTTCACAAAGACAAACAGACCCCACAGAGCCCCAGGACAGCAACACAATTAGACCCAACCAAATCATGAGAAACCAAAAAGATAATTACTTGACACATTGGAAAGAATTAACAAAAAAACAGCTCAAACTAGAATGCTATTTGGCCCTAAACAGAGAGTGCACAGTGGCAGAATACGTGACCACTGTGATTGACCCAAATTTAAGGAAAGCTTTGACTATGTACAGACTCAGTGAGTATAGCCTTGCTATTGAGAAAGGCCACCGTAGGCAGACCTGGCTCTCAAGAGAAGACAGGCTATGTGCACACTGCCCACAAAATGAGGTGGAAACTGAGCTGCACTTCCTAACCTCCTGCCAAATGTATGACTATATTAGAGACACATATTTCCCTCAGATTACACAGACCCACAAAGAATTTGAAAACAAACCCAATTTTGATAAACTCCCATATCTATTGGGTGAAATACCACAGTGTGCCATCACTGCAGCAAGATTTGTGACCTGTTGCCACAAGAAAAGGGCAACCAGTGAAGAACAAACACCATTGTAAATACAACCCATATTTATTTATATTTATTTTCCCTTTTATACTTTAACTATTTGCATATTATATGACATTTGAAATGTCTTTATTCTTTTGGAACTTTTGTGAGTGTAATGTTTACTGTACAGTCGTGGTCAAAAGTTTTGAGAATACACAAGTATTGGTCTTCACAAAGTTCGCTGCTTCAGTGTTATGAGATATTTTTGTCAGATGTTACTATGGTATACTGAAGTATAATTACAAGAATTCCATAAGTTTCAAAGGCTTTTATTGACAATTACATTAAGTTTATGCAAAGAGTCAATATTTGCAGTGTTGACCCTTCTTTTTCAAGACCTCTGCAATCCGCCCTGGCATGCTGTCAATTAACTTCTGGGCCACATCCTGACTGATGGCAGCCCATTCTTGCATAATCAATGCTTGGAGTTTGTCAGAATTTGTGGGTTTTTGTTTGTCCACCGCCTCTTGAGGATCGACCACAAGTTCTCAATGGGATTAAGGTCTGGGGAGTTTCCTGGCCATGGACCCAAATTTTCGATGTTTTGTTCCCCGAGCCACTTAGTTATCACTTTTGCCTTATGGCAAGGTGCTCCATCATGCTGGAAAAGGCATTGGTCGTCACCAAACTGTTCTTGGATGGTTGGGAGAAGTTGCTCTCGGAGGATGTGTTGGTACCGTTCTTTATTCATGGCTGTGTTCTTAGACAAAATTGTGAGTGAGCCCACTCCCTTGGCTGAGAAGCAACACCACACATGAATGGTCTCAGGATGCTTTACTGTTGGCATGACACAGGACTGATGGTAGCGCTCACCTTGTATTCTCCGGACAAGGTGTTTTCCGGATGCCCCAAACAATCGGAAAGGGGATTCATCAGAGAAAATGACTTTACCCCACTCCTCAGCAGTCCAATCCCTGAACCTTTTGCAGAATATCAGTCTGTCCCTGATGTTTTTCCTGGAGAGAAGTGGCTTCTTTGCTGCCCTTCTTGACACCAGGCCATCCTCCATAAGTCTTTGCCTCACTGTGCGTGCAGATGCACTCACACCTGCCTGCTGCCATTCCTGAGCAAGCTCTGCACTGGTGGTGCCCTGATCCCGCAGCTGAATCAACTTTAGGAGACGGTCCTGGCACTTGCTGGACTTTCTTGGGCACCCTGACGCCTTCCTCACAACAATTGAACCTCTCTCCTTGAAGTTCTTGATGATCCGATAAATGGTTGATTTAGGTGCAATCTTACTAGCAGCAATATCCTTGCCTGTGAAGCACTTTTTGTGCAAAGCAATGATGCGGGCACGTGTTTCCTTGCAGGTAACCATGGTTAACAGAGGAAGAACAATGATTTCAAGCACCACCCTCCTTTTAAAGCTTCCAGTCTGTTATTCTAACTCAATCAGCATGACAGAGTGATCTCCAGCCTTGTCCTCGTCAACACTCTCACCTGTGTTAACGAAATAATCACTGACATGATGGCAGCTGGTCCTTTTGTGGCAGGGCTGAAATGCAGTGGAAATGTTTTGGGGGGATTAAGTTCATTTTCATGGCAAAGAGGGACTTTGCAATTAATTGCAATTCATCTGATCACTCTTCATGACATTCTGGAGTATATGCAAATTGCCATCATCAAAACTGAGGCAGTAGACTTTGTGAAAATTAGTATTTGTGTCATTCTCAAAACTTTTGACCACGACTGTACATTTTTTATTGTTTATTTAACTTTTGTTTATTATCTATTTCACTTGCTTTGGCAATGTAAACATATGTTTCCCATGCCAATAAAGCCCTTACGTTGAAATTGAGAGAGAGAGAGAGAGAGAGAGAGAGAGAGAGAGAGAGAGAGAGAGAGAGAGAGAGAGAGAGAGAGAGAGAGAGAGAGAGAGATGAATCATCAAGTTTATCAATAAGACACTTGTTAGCTCCTTATCGTTTCTCTCCTCCTACATCAAGTCACTCATGACCTCATTATTTAACTCTGATACATGCATCTGAATACTCAATAGATTTGTAATCTCTCTGAAAACGTTCACGTTGTTGATTTGAATGCCAGTGAGCGCTGAGACCAGGGTTGTAGTCAGAAATGTGTAACATACTAAACGTTGCAGATTGAAATGCCGGAAAAATATCAGCATGATTCCTCACTCCACATGTCTGAGATGCAGAGGCATTGCACTGCAGAGCCTTATAAAACGATGATGATAAAAAAATTATGGATTAGTGCAGGACTGGGCATGACAGGACCAGGAGAGGACAGGAAAATGGTCTTAGACACAGTACTACTGTATACAAAATAAACACTGTACATAACATTAAACACTCAACATAATACATACATTGCAGGTTACCCATGTCATACACATTTAAATGTCTCGTATAGCCACATACATAATACATATTGCACACTACCCTTACACATTCTGTCAGTGGCATACTGACACAGCTCAACTTTACTTATTGTTTGTAAAGAGGTTTTCAAGCTCATATGACACTGATGGGCTTAAAGATAAACAGCGCCACGTTCATTAGGCACCAAACGGAAGAAAAAAGACTGAAACCAGGAGAGAACCTGAACTTGTCCAATAAGAAACCCTCATTTCTTGTCCAATAAGAAATCCCCAATAAGACTTTTTCCGTTGCATGTGCTAATGAACAAGAACTTCATGTTCATCACCATGTCTGCTGTGGTTCTGTCATTTGTTTGTCAGGAGTCATGTCTCTCTCACAGGCAGCGCACACTCGTCTGTCATCCGTTACTCTCTGTCTCTTAATCTCTGTCGTCCCCCCCCCCCCCCCCCCCCCCCCCCCGCTCTCTCTCTCTCTCTCGCTCTGAATGGTATGCTCATGGAGGAGTGTTTTGGAGTGCTGTTTGTCCGTCCGTCTGTCTGTCTGTGTGTGTGTAAACAATGTGTTACTCTCAGAATGACGTGTCTTTCGAAAGACAGTATTATTATTAGATATGGAGCGTGAGAGTCATGTCTCCTGTTGTCTTGTCTCATCTTGCTGTGTCTCGTTTGGGTCTCACTGTGCATCTCACAAGGAGGCAGGGGAGTGAAATGAAGGTGAGAAAACAGCAGGAGGGGAGGGTGATTTGTTCACCTATCACACACACACACACACAAATGCACACACACACACACACAAACTCACACACACACATTCACTCTTTCCAAATGAAAGACCTCTCTCTATCTAGGGAGGGATGACACAGGTTTTTTTTACTCACAGTAGACCTACCTCCCGACCACCCAGCTCTCTCTCTCAATTCAATTCAATTCAATTCAATTTAAAGGCTTTATTGGCATGGGAAACGTATGTTAGCATTGCCAAAGCAAGTGACTCCTTCTGTCTCTCTGTGTCTCTCTCTGTCTCTCTCTGTATCTCTCTCTGCCTCTCTCTGTCTCTTTCCCTCTCTGTCTCTCTGTGTCTCTGTCTCTCTTTCTGTCTCTCTGGATCAAGGTGAAACACCTTGACAGAGTTGTCAGAAGGTACAGAGCCAATGTTTTGCTGTTGGGTAGGTGGGTAGGAGAGTCAAAATACAGAATAGACCAAGGACATTCTACTGTATGTGACATGTTATTACAATCTGAATCGGTATTGTCAGGCAACACATCGTTTTATTTGTGTTAAACACAAGAGATAAGAACAATGCAGACAAAACATTGACACTCACAAGAAGAAAATTATTCAGAATCTACAACTATGACTCTGTTATGCCATTTTCTGTCCTACTTTACTAAGACACATGCTTATACATATTCAAAAGTACAGTTTAAAGCATATTTGTATGAAACATATTTAAAGTGCACATCAGAATATAATATACAGAACATTTTAATTCCTACACATACATGATTCCATAAGCTTTAGAGTTCATTACTTATTTTTGTATGGTGTCCTTGACTCGACGTGTGGGTTCTGTCGGTTTGGAACATACATATTTTATTGAATGGTGTTTAAGGGGTTGGGGTTAAGATTAGGGTTGCTATACTGTTGCTATGGTATGGTGTTCAGATTCAATCGTCGTCATTACAAAGAACTGTCATCACCATTATCATCATTGCCATAGTATTGCAGTAGTGGTAGTATCTAATATAGGGGTTATTTCTGTCTTCTCTGCTTTCTCTAGCTGTCTGTCTTCTTTCTGATTCTTCTTCTGTCTGATCCAGGGGTGCGTGTGGGTGTGTGT
>NW_028164911.1:0-7500 GCF_964263955.1 Coregonus lavaretus
CGGGCCTAATCGCCCAACATCAGCGTACGACCTCACTAATGCTCTTGCTGAATGGAAACACGTCCCCGCATCAATGTTCCAACATCTAGTGGAAAGCCTTCCTAGACGAGTGGAGGCTGTTATAGCAGCAAAGGGGGGACCAACTCCATATTAATGCCCATGATTTTGGAATGTGATGTTCGACATGTCCATATACTTTTGGTCATGTAGTGTATCTGGGGGGGAGGAGGGCCCACAGAGCCCAATTTAAAGCTACTGTTTATTATCTATCCTGTTGCATAGTCACTTTACCCCTACCTATATGTACATATCTACCTCAATTACCTCGTACCCCTGCACATCGACTCAGTACTGGTACCCCGTGTATATAGCCATGTTATCGTTACTCATTGTGTATTTATTCCTCGTGTTATTATTTGTCTATATTTTTATCTCTACATTGTTGGGAAGGGTCCATTAGTAAGCATTTCACTCTTACTCTACAGCTGTTGTTATGAAGCATGTGACGAATAACATCTGATTTGAATGATCTGTCCATCGGCCCATTACTCCCTGCTCTAGAAGTAAATCTCTAGAAATGGAGATCTATTTGATGTATCTAATTTGATTGTCTTGCTCATTTCTCTTCTCGGCCACATTACCCAGTCCTATTCCTACCACCCCTGCCTCCCTTGTGTCATGGACGACAGCCTGACACACCATCTCCATTTTCATCTATCCCCATGATCAGACCTCTTCCTCCAGCTGGAAGTCAGCAGCAGCGGCCAAAAGAACAGAAGATAACAGACCGGAGACAAACAGACAGAGACAGACTGCATGGGGAGATGGTCTGGTCATCTAATGTCTGGCTAATGGATGTGGGTGAGACAAGTGAAGGTTAGCGCCTAGAAGAGCAGTGATGTAAATTCAAAACCTGTCTCTGTGTCCGTGTGTTCGTTTGTGTGCGTGTGCGTGCGGGTGTGTTTGTGTGTTTGTGCGTGTGAGTGCGTGAAGTTGCTTTCATGATTCATTGATTTATATTACACTATATAAAACCTATCAAACACAGAAGACAGAAAACAGGCCTTCGAGAAGCTTCTACTTTCTCTGCTTCGAGAAGGATTTGGTGGAAGGATAGAGTTGTTGTAATTCATAGAGCGTGGTTTCCTTAACCCAGACATCTGTTTCAGTCCGTCCCCAGGGTTTGATGTGCCAAGCGTGGCTTTGTTGGTATCCTCCGAGTCCGCCCGTCTCTTCCATCTACCCCTGGCCAGATGGAAGCATACTGACAGTGGGCTTGGGTACCACAGACTGGTGCTACCCAGTCTGGGCCTGGCTCAGCTTGGAACCAACTGGCTGGGATTCAACCCAATCTCTAAATCCAGATTAGCAGTGTCTCTGTGATCATTACCCAACTATAGAACACAAGGTGATTAAAGAACGGATGGCTCATTCCTTTCAATCATGATACAAGACTCATTCCTTATTTTGTCTTCATCAGAGAGAGAGTGAGTTAAGGAGAAAATAAGGAATTAATCTTGTTTTGAAAGGAACAAGCCATCCGTTTTGAAATCCCCTTCTGCTAGAGAGAATGGGAATGTAAGCATCTTCTACACAGACCAGCCCCTGGCATGGCACAGGGCCATAAGAGCACGCTACCCCTCTGTCAAGAGAGAGGGTATTAACCCAGGGTGGAAACTCAGAATACTGGACATTGAGGACACCGAGACAGCCTTTGTTAACGTGTACAAGTCTGGAACAGCACTGAGCACACCCCGATCCCACAACAGCACTGCTCCTGCATATATATACATGATAATTTACAAAACTTAGAGTCAGTTATATAAAGGATAAATTCACGCAGCTGGAGGTGGAGCTGGTAGAACTCAAACAGAGTTTGAACACATTCCAGACAGCACAGACCTCAACAGACCAGTACAACAACACCCCCTCAACCAGACCTGGAGAGTTGAAGAGAGAGAGATAGACTGTCTGCAGACTGGACCATGGTGAAACAACTCCAACAGGAGGGAGAAGAAAAAATAGCCCAGCTGAAGGAGGAGGGGAGAGTGCTGAAGGAGGAGTGGAGAGTGCTGAAGGAGGAGGGGAGAGTACTGAAGGAGGAGGGGAGAGTACTGAAGGAGGAGGGGAGAGTGCTGAAGGAGGAGTGGAGAGTGCTGAAGAAGGAGGGGAGAAAACTGAGAAACCACAATGAACAACTCATGAGAGAGCTGGCCATCCCCCAAGAGAAGCCAACAGAACGGCCCACCTCAGACCCCGACCACAGGCAGAGCAGACATGATAGGACCCACCAACCAGTCTGACCCCCTCTCCTAGCACCCCCTGTTAGCCCCCCTGATAGCCCTCCTGACAACCCCCACACACCCACTGAGGACACACAAAACCCAGAGATTGTGCTCCTAATAGACTCAAACTGGAAATTTGTAGAGGAAAACAAACTCTTTCCTAAACTGTGGTCTCCAAACACCCGGCGCGCCCTGGAGCTGCTGTCAGAGGACAGACTAGGGTCCCCCAGCCACATCATAATTCACACAGACACAAAGGACCTAAGGGCTCAGCAGGAAAGGGAGTGATTGAAAAAGCTTCACACAAGTGGTCATCTCCACCCTGCTACCACGTTAAGACTTTCACCCTGCCAACATATGGCGGGTTAATGCAAGCATTTCCTGTGACTGTGCTTCGAAACCCAATGTTTATCTGGCCCATCACTCCACCCTGGATTTGAACAGCCTCTATGACCAGGTACACCTCTACAAGACCACGGTCCCCACCTTTGCCAGGAGCATGAAAGACATCGCACTCAACCGCAGCCCCAGCACCTCACACCGGAGCAACAGAGCGATGCGCACCCCACCCAGACCTGCAAGACTCCCACCCAGACCTGCAAGACTCCCACCCAGACCTGCAAGACTCCCTCCCAGACCTTCAAGACTTCCTCCCAGACCTGAAACGGCAAGACTCCCCCCCCCCCCCCCCCAAAAGAACCAAGAACAAAAACATATACATGATAATTTACAAAACTTAGAGTCAGTTATTAAAGACTAACAGAACATTACATAGGATGAGCTATAGCACAAAATACAAACCCTCCAACCCAAAAAGGCCTGTGGTGTTGATGGTGTCCTAAATGGCTAATTGATCATGACTCATGCAACAGATACTGTAGGTTACTTGATCATGAGTCATGCTGCATATACAGTAGGCTATTTGATCATGAGTCATGCCACAGATACAATAGGCTACTTGATCATGGGTCATGCCACAGGTAGGCTACTTTATCATGAGTCATGCCACAGATACATCAGGCTACTTGCTCATGAGTCATGCAACAGATATATCAGGCTACTTGATCATGAGTCATGCCACTGATACAATATTCTACTTGTACATGTGTCATGTCACATATACAATAGGCTACTTGATGATGAATCATGCCACAGATACAATGGGCTACTTGATCATGAGTCATGCCACAGCTACAGTGGGCTACCTGATCATGAGTCATGCCACATATACAACATTCTACTTGATCATGAGTCATGCCACAGATACACTAGGCTACTTGATCATGAGTCATGCCACAGATACACTAGGCTACTTGATCATGAGTCATGACACATATAGGCTACTTGATCATGAGTCATGCCACAGATACAATAGGCTACTTGATCATGAGCCGTTAGTTTTCTAACAGATGCCAGTCCAAACTGCCTGCCAGTCAGCTGTGCTGTAGCTGGAGCTGGAACGTCTGTTCATAAAACACACACACATACACAGAGACAATCTGTCTCCTCAGCCTAGACCCTACCCAATCAGAGAAACCACTTCCATCAGTCGCATAATGTCATCAGAACATTCTCTTTGACAGACAAGGTATAACACTGTGTATGTAAATTCCAGCATGCACTTCAATTCAGCTGCCCACCATGCGTTCCTTGACTTTGTCCTCTAGACTCAGACGTAGACGCCACTAATATGATTTTGTGGGGGAAGAGATATATTTTCTGTGTTACTATCAAAGATTTGGATGAAAAATGCACTCAAAGGAAGAAGAGTTTGCTTTACAGTGTCTTATACAGTGGGGAAAAAAGTATTTAGTCAAATCAAATCAAATCAAATCAAATTTTATTGGTCACATGCGCCGAATACAACAGGTGCAGACATTACAGTGAAATGCTTAGTCAGCCACCAATTGCGCAAGTTCTCCCACTTAAAAAGATGAGAGAGGCCTGTAATTTTCATCATAGGTACACGTCAACTATGACAGACAAATGAGAAAGAAAATTCCAGAAAATCACATTGTAGGATTTTTAATGAATTTATTTGCAAATTATGGTGGAAAATAAATATTTGGTCACCTACAAACAAGCAAGATTTCGGGCTCTCACAGACCTGTAACTTCTTCTTTAAGAGGCTCCTCTGTCCTCCACTCGTTACCTGTATTAATGGCACCTGTTTGATCTTGTTATCAGTATAAAAGACACCTGTCCACAACCTCAAACAGTCACACTCCAAACTCCACTATGGCCAAGACCAAAGAGCTGTCAAAGGACACCAGAAACAAAATTGTAGACCTGCACCAGGCTGGGAAGACTGAATCTGCAATAGGTAAACAGCTTGGTTTGAAGAAATCAACTGTGGGAGCAATTATTAGGAAATGGAAGACATACAAGACCACTGATAATCTCCCTCGATCTGGGGCTCCACGCAAGATCTCACCCCGTGGGGTCAAAACGATCACAAGAACGGTGAGCAAAAATCCCAGAACCACACGGGGGGACCTAGTGAATGACCTGCAGAGAGCTGGGACCAAAGTAACAAAGCCTACCATCAGTAACACACTACGCCGCCAGGGACTCAAATCCTGCAGTGCCAAACGTGTCCCCCTGCTTAAGCCAGTACATGTCCAGGCCCGTCTGAAGTTTGCTAGAGTGCATTTGGATGATCCAGAAGAGGATTGGGAGAATGTCATATGGTCAGATGAAACCAAAATATAACTTTTTGGTAAAAACTCAACTTGTCGTGTTTGGAGGACAAAGAATGCTGAGTTGCATCCAAAGAACACCATACCTACTGTGAAGCATGGGGGTGGAAACATCATGCTTTGGGGCTGTTTTTCTGCAAAGGGACCAGGACGACTGATCCGTGTAAAGGAAAGAATGAATGGGCCATGTATCGTGAGATTTTGTGTGAAAACCTCCTTCCATCAGCAAGGGCATTGAAGATGAAACGTGGCTGGGTCTTTCAGCATGACAATGATCCCAAACACACCGCCCGGGCAACGAAGGAGTGGCTTCGTAAGAAGCATTTCAAGGTCCTGGAGTGGCCTAGCCAGTCTCCAGATCTCAACCCCATAGAAAATCTTTGGAGGGAGTTGAAAGTCCGTGTTGCCCAGCGACAGCCCCAAAACATCACTGCTCTAGAGGAGATCTGCATGGAGGAATGGGCCAAAATACCAGCAACAGTGTGTGAAAACCTTGTGAAGACTTACAGATAACGTTTGACATGTGTCATTGCCAACAAAGGGTATATAACAAAGTATTGAGAAACTTTTGTTATTGACCAAATACTTATTTTCCACCATAATTTGCAAATAAAATCATAAAAAATCCTACAATGTGATTTTCTGGATTTTTTTTTCTCATTTTGTCTGTCATAGTTGACGTGTACCTATGATGAAAATTACAGGCCTCTCTCATCTTTTTAAGTGGGAGAACTTGCACAATTGGTGGCTGACTAAATACTTTTTTTCCCCACTGTATAATGCAGAAGTAGTTTGTCTTAAATTTAGATTTTGATCCTATCAGGAATGTATTTGATTTAATGGCCAAATGGCTTGGATGTCTCTTGTCTTGTGTATGGTACAGCAGTTCTACTCATAAGATGTAGCTCAGTTGGTAGAGCATGGCGCTTCCAACGCCAGGGTTGTGGGTTTGATTCCCACGGGGGGCCAGTATGATGGAAAAAAAAGAACAAAAACATGTATGCACTCACTAACTGTAAGTCGCTCTGGATATGAGCGTCTGCTAAATGACAAAAATGAAATGATACATTTTACAGACCACAAAATCAAATGTGCTATTCTTTAACTTTTCAACATTATGCTCAGCTCCGGGATCTTCCTCAATATTTGGAACCAAGGTCTGGTCACCCCGAGAGACAAATTTTACCTTAATAATTACAGTGGAATCTGTCAACAGCAATCTAGTAAAAAATACTCTGCAGTATCATCAACAGCAGACTCCAACATTTCCTCAGTGAAAAAAAAATCCTGAGCAAATGTCAAATTGGCTTCTTACCAAAATACTGTACGACAGACCATGTATACACCCTGCATATTGAAAAACAAACAAAACAAAAGCAAAGTCTTCTCATGCTTTTGACTCAATTTGGCATGAGGGTCTGCTATATAAATTGATGGAAAGCGGTGTTGGAGGAAGAACATATGACATTATAAAATCAATGTACACAAACAACAAGTGTGCAGTTACAAAACACAGATTTCTTTCCTAAAAGCAGTGGGGAACAACTTGGATGCAGCTTGAGCCCCACCCTTTTCAACATTTATTCAAATAAATGAATTGGCGAGGGCATTAGAACAGTCTGCAACACCTGTCCTCACCCTACTGGACTTGGAAATCAAATGTCTACTGTTTGATGATGATCTGCTGCTTATGTCCCCAACCAAGGAGGGCCTACAGCAGCACATAGATATTCTGCACAGATTCAGTCAGACCTGGGCCCTGACAGTGAATCTCAGTGATAAAAAAACAATGGTGTTCCAAAAAAGGTCCAGTTGCCAGGACACCAAATACAAATTATATCTACACACTGGCCATAGAGGACTCAAAGAATTATACCTACCTCGGCCTAAACATCAACACCACAGGTAACTTCCACAAGGCTGTGAACGATCTGAGAGACAAGGCAAGAAGGACCTTCTATGCCATCAAAAGGAACATAAAACTCCACATCCTAATTAGGATCTGGCTAAAAATACTTCAATCAATTATAGAACCCATTGCCCTCTATAGTGGTGAGGTCTGGGGTCCAATCACCAACCAAGAATTCACAAAATGGGACAAACACCCAATTGAGACTCCACATGCAGAATTCTGCAAAAACATACTTTGTGTACAACGCAAAACCCCAAACAATGAATTTGGACTATACATGCTAGTTTTCAAAATCCAGAAAATAGCTATTAAATTCTATTACCACCTAACAGGAAGCAATGCCCACACATTCCACCACAAAGCCCCCACCTACAAAGAGATGAAGCTAGAGAAGAGTCCTCTCAGCCAGCTGGTTCTGGGACTCTGTCCATAAACAGAAACAGACTCCACAGAGCCCCAGGCCATTAACACAGTTAGACCCAACCAAATTATAAGAAAGCAAAAAATATAACTATTTGACACACTGGAAAGAATCAACCAAAAAACGCAGCAAATTGGAATGCTATCTGGCTCTAAACAGAGAGTACACAGTGGCAGAATACCT
>NW_028164911.1:12500-60716 GCF_964263955.1 Coregonus lavaretus
ATTCAGAGCATTAAGTTTGATTAATTAGAGATAGAAATTCTCGTGACAAATGGTCCTTCGGGCGGAACTCAAAATACGTCTATATCGTTCTGAGGACACCGAAAACCGTGCACGGGCAGATGATAGCATCCGTATAGAATAGACCTGGCCTTCGACGTTAAGGTTATAAACAGGCCGGTGATGAATCTTATGAACGATAAAGACGTTAACGAGATTGAAAAAGCATTTAAATCCGAACTGCAAGGAGAAGGTCAGTAATTTTTATTCATGGATTTTGGTGTAATTATTTGAACTTGTATGAGAATATTACATTTACATTTACGTCATTTAGCAGACGCTCTTATCCAGAGCGACTTACAGTTAGTGCATACATTATTTTTTTATTTTTCATACTGGCATACTGGAATCGAACCCACAACCCTGGCGTTGCAAACGCCATGCTCTCCCAACGGAGCTACATCCCTGTAGTAATTCTTGTGGAGGGCAGAGAATAGTTACCAAAATCTCATAAGAGAATTAAAAGGGAGGAAGGGGGTCTGAAATGACTCAAGGTGAATGGCCATCACCAAAAGAAACTAGTTAATATTGAGATTGTACAGTGTACAGTGCTTACAATATAAACAGGAAGGGAGATAATTATAATCTTGTCCATCGAAATACGTGATAATTGTTTCAAGGAAGGGACTAAAATAGGACGCGTGAGAAAAAAATGGTTGTCCCATCCCTTTCATGAAACTGGGGTTTTAAAAAACTCTGGGTTACGGGTTGGATAATTTAAATGGTTAATTACAAAACAGATCATAAACATTGGCTCAAGAGTCGCACCAGATAATACAGTGGGGAAAAAAAGTATTTAGTCAGCCACCAATTGTGCAAGTTCTCCCACTTAAAAAGATGAGAGAGGCCTGTAATTTTCATCATAGGTACACGTCAACTATGACAGACAAAATGAGAAAAAAAAATCTAGAAAATCACATTGTAGGATTTTTAATGAATTTATTTGCAAATTATGGTGGAAAATAAGTATTTGGTCAATAACAAAAGTTTCTCAATACTTTGTTATATACCCTTTGTTGGCAACGACACAGGTCAAATGTTTTCTGTAAGTCTTCACAAGGTTTTCACACACTGTTGCTGGTATTTTGGCCCATTCCTCCATGCAGATCTCCTCTAGAGCAGTGACGTTTTGGGGCTGTCGCTGGGCAACACAGACTTTCAACTCCCTCCAAAGATTTTCTATGGGGTTGAGATCTGGAGACTGGCTAGGCCACTCCAGGACCTTGAAATGCTTCTTACGAAGCCACTCCTTCGTTGCCCGGGCGGTGTGTTTGGGATCATTGTCATGCTGAAGGACCCAGGCACGTTTCATCTTCAATGCCCTTGCTGATGGAAGGAGGTTTTCACTCAAAATCTCACGATACATGGCCCCATTCATTCTTTCCTTTACACGGATCAGTCGTCCTGGTCCCTTTGCAGAAAAACAGCCCCAAAGCATGATGTTTCCACCCCCATGCTTCACAGTAGGTATGGTGTTCTTTGGATGCAACTCAGCATTCTTTGTCCTCCAAACACGACGAGTTGAGTTTTTACCAAAAAGTTCTATTTTGGTTTCATCTGACCATATGACATTCTCCCAATCCTCTTCTGGATCATCCAAATGCACTTTAGCAAACTTCAGATGGGCCTGGACATGTACTGGCTTAAGCAGGGGGACACGTCTGGCACAGCAGGATTTGAGTCCCTGGCGGCGTAGTGTGTTACTGATGGTAGGCTTTGTTACTTTGGTCCCAGCTCTCTGCAGGTCATTTACTAGGTCCCCCCGTGTGGTTCTGGGATTTTTGCTCACCGTTCTTGTGATCATTTTGACCCCACGGGGTGAGATCTTGCGTGGAGCCCCAGATTGAGGGAGATTATCAGTGGTCTTGTATGTCTTCCATTTCATAATAATTGCTCCCACAGTTGATTTCTTCAAACCAAGCTGCTTACCTATTGCAGATTCAGTCTTCCCAGCCTTGTGCAGGTCTATAATTTTGTTTCTGGTGTCCTTTGACAGCTCTTTGGTCTTGGCCATAGTGGAGTTTGGAGTGTGACTGTTTGAGGTTGTGGACAGGTGTCTTTTATACTGATAACAAGTTCAAACAGGTGCCATTAATACAGGTAACGAGTGGAGGACAGAGGAGCCTCTTAAAGAAGAAGTTACAGGTCTGTGAGAGCCAGAAATCTTGCTTGTTTGTAGGTGACCAAATACTTATTTTCCACCATAATTTGCAAATAAATTCATTAAAAATCCTACAATGTGATTTTCTAGATTTTTTTTCCTCAATTTGTCAGTCATAGTTGACGTGTACCTATGATGAAAATTACAGGCCTCTCTCATCTTTTTAAGTGGGAGAACTTGCACAATTGGTGGCTGACTAAATACTTTTTTTCCCGACTGTATGTCCCAGGAAAATAATTCTGGATTGAATTATTACTAAACGGGGGGGATTTCTTATTTTTCCACCATGGGAAATAAATATTCTAAAGAGGTCAGAGAATTAACGGGGGATGAAAGATATAGCATTATGTTAAGGGGATCGAAGAAATATGTTTTATGGATCCATTTGGGAGAAGAGGTATGTATTTATTGGGCATCTCGATGTGGAGAAATTAGAGGCTAAACTGTGGAACGGATTTGAAGAAACAGCGAGGGGAGGGGCTAGACACAGCGAGAGTATGGCTTTTGGAGAGTCAGGAAAGACTATAGAGAATTTTGCTAGAGAGTGTAAGGCCCCGTGTAAATACTGTAACAAAACAGGTCATAACCATCGCGACTGCAGAGCTAAGGGAAAGGGCAATGTCCGGGAAATGACAGTCTATTTTTTGGTTCCACGGGTAAAATGTTTGAAGAAGTAATGTGTGTCGATTAAGAATTGGCTAAAAACACCACAAAGCGATTATTTGAGAGGTACCTATAAATTTCTAACGATATATACGTATGAACTTTCTCACCCAAACGTAGACGTATGTCATGGGTGAGAAAGTAGAGAATATTTACATTTGCATTTTTGGTCATTTAGCAGACGCTCTTGTCCAGAGCGACTTGCAGGAGCAATTGGGGTTGGGTGCCTTGCTCGGGGGCACATTGGCAGATTTTCGCCTGGTCGGCTCGGGGATTGGAACCGGCGGCCTCTCGGTTGCTGACACGGTGCTCTTGGTTACTGGGCCACCTGCCGCCCCATATGAGTTTAAGGTTGTGCCATTGTTTGATTATGTGATAAGGTTATGTGATAAGGTTTAATGGGTAATCGGACCATAACTAATGTGGTTATAGAAGTAAGGTATAAATAGTAGAGAGCCAATAGAGGGTTCCATTGAACTATTATGTTTTGTTGGGCATTTCAATGGCATAAGGTGAAATCTGTGTGTATGAGTGAATTCAACGGCTGGTATGAATGGTAACCGGATACTACTGAGTATTTGGTTTGTTGATGTTGAATGGAAGATTTGTAGCGTGGTTGGGGTTAAATAGAAAGACTCACTTATTCAATAGGGAATGGGTGTAGGGAGAGAGAGTTTTTACGTGTATTAAAAGTTGAATTAGATAGCTTTAGAAGTATTCTAGATAGGTCTATGAAAATATGTTAGAAGTACGAATGACATTATTTCCTAAGAAGGAAGATGATTAGGGCAGGTCCCCGCGCCTCCCCCGTTGTGTAGGAAGGAGCAGGAGGGGGAAGGGGTGAGAGACAGTACATAGTTCAAATGATAGGAATATCATTACATGTATGCTTATCAACGATATGAAGTATTTGTTTTATTAATTAGGGCCGAATCAGAGGGAACAGTTAAAGAAATTGAATAGCGAACTGAAATGGCGATAGAGCTGAGAAAATTGAGTTGAGGACAAAGGAGAATTATTTATGGCTTTGGTTAGCGGGAAAAAATAGACAGTCCAGCGAGTTAGATTGAGCTGTAAGATTTCAAGTAGAGGTCTAAATACTTGACTGGAAGGAAGTGCTTTGATAAATTCAAATGGTTATTACTTTATTGTATAGGTTGGGTAACACCAGTGGTGTATGAAAATAAGTGGTGAATTCTAAAACGATAATTTGGTTTCGTTACGTGAACAATGGGATATCGTTTTTACTATTAGGATGATGGATTGAATAAACATTGGTTATAAGTATGAAGTTATTAAACAATAGGTTTATATTTTAAAAACATCAATGCAACAGGTTGCAATGATTAAATTAATAGAAAGGGGTTATAGGGTTATATTAGAAGGTGTAGTGAACTTAATGAAACGTGATATTATATAGTGTCTTCCAGGATTGATGGAAGTCTCCTATAGCATTATGTTAAGGGGATGCCTGGGATAAAATATAATGTCTTACTTACACGGAGTATGTGATTGTATTGGCTAATGAATGAAATATGACATTTACAGGGGCGAAAGGAACAATAGAAGGGGAGACAGATTTTCCTATGGTGTTGGTAAAATAATTGATAATGGATCATTTGAGATGAGATCACATGGAGCAGATTTAGGGGTTCAATAATCATTGTGAGATTAGTTATGAGGAATTAGATTGATACAAACGATTATTGATGAGTTAGGACTGGGGATATCTGTATCATGTTTTGTGTGTACTTACCATCTTTAGATTACTGATGGTAATTGAAGGTTGACAAAATGTATAACCAGGAGAAAGAGATTAGCTTATCTCATTGGAATGTTGCCAAGGGCTAGGGGGAGCAGTAGTGAAGTTAGGCAGTATTTAGGTCGTAAAAGGGAGCTACCAAATTAAGTGGGGCCTGGCTATCTTTGATTGATGTTTTTCAATTGGGTTTTTCAAATAAAAAACAACACACCTAGTATGATGTTTATAAAGGGTTGTTATGTTGAATTTAGGGGATTTTCAACAGTTCATAGGTGGTGTTTACTATGCTGTGGGATGGAACGGTATGTTGGGTGATTTCAATGGCCTCTGGGCTCTGTTTTGACTTTCTGGTGTTGATTGGTCATCCACACTGGTGGTTCTGGGGGCATGAGAGGAGGACTTTGGGATGGTTTATTTTATCAAATTGAGGGTAATTTATAGTGCTGTGAAAAGTGTGAAGAAGATTATAATTTGGTAATAATAGGATTTGAAACATTAAAATAACAGAAGAGGGAGAGAGCTTTCCCTGAATGAAAGATACCTGTTGCTAGTCAATTGTACTAATCTTGGATTACTTTTACGGGATAGAAGTAAGTTGAGATATTATCAAATGTTGTCATTTACATTTCATTTTTATTATGCTTTAATAAACAACAAGTTGGTATTTGAAACTAAATTAATGCAATGAGCTGCAGTAATCAGAGGAAGGCACAATCTAATGCGAAACAGCTATTGCCTAGATCATTGATTTAGTAATAAGATCAGGAAGATAGTAATAATAGGAAGCTGGATAGGATAATTTAAGATAGGGACTAGCTGTCCAGAAATAGATGAAGAATAATGAGCTTTTTGGGAATGATAGACTGCTGTAAAGTTTGGGTACTCCATTATGTACTGCATACTGGTAAATTAAGTGATCTTATCTATGGGAAGGCAATTGCAGAAATCCAGAAAATCACATTGTATGATTTTTAAGTAATTAATTTGCATTTTATTGCATGACATAAGTATTTGATCACCTACCAACCAGTAAGAATTCCGGCTCTCACAGACCTGTTAGTTTTTCTTTAAGAAGCCCTCCTGTTCTCCACTCATTACCTGTATTAACTGCACCTGTTTGAACTTGTTACCTGTATAAAAGACACCTGTCCACACACTCAATCAAACAGACTCCAACCTCTCCACAATGGCCAAGACCAGAGCTGTGTAAGGACATCAGGGATAAAATTGTAGACCTGCACAAGGCTGGGATGGGCTACAGGACAATAGTCAAGCAGCTTGGTGAGAAGGCAACAACTGTTGGCGCAATTAATAGAAAATGGAAGAAGTTCAAGATGACGGTCAATCACCCTCGGTCTGGGGCTCCATGCAAGACCTCACCTCGTTGGGCATCAATGATCATGAGGAAGGTGAGGGATCAGCCCAGAACTACACAGCAGCACCTGGTCAATGACCTGAAGAGAGCTGGTACCACAGTCTCAAAGAAAACCATTAGTAACACACTACGCCGTCATGGATTAAAATCCTGCAGCGCACACAAGGTCCTGCTGCTCAAGCCAGCGCATGTCCAGGCCCATCTGAAGTTTGCCAATGACTATCTGGATGATCCAGAGGAGGAATGGGAGAAAGTCATGTGGTCTGATGAGACAAAAATAGAGCTTTTTGGTCTAAACTCCACTCGCCGTGTTTGGAGGAAGAAGAAGGATGAGTACAACCGCAAGAACACCATCCCAACCGTGAAGCATGGAGGTGGAAACATCATTCTTTGGGGATGCTTTTCTGCAAAGGGGACAGGACGACTGCGCCGTATTGAGGGGAGGATGGATGGGGCCATGTATCACGAGATCTTGGCCAACAACCTCCTTCCCTCAGTAAGAGCATTGAAGATGGGTCGTGGCTGGGTCTTCCAGCATGACAACGACCTGAAACACACAGCCAGGGAAACTAAGGAGTGGCTCCGTAAGAAGCATCTCAAGGTCCTTGAGTGGCCTAGCCAGTCTCCAGACCTGAACCCAATAGAAAATATTTGGAAGGAGCTGAAAGTCCGTATTGCCCAGCGACAGCCCCAAAACCTGAAGGATATGGAGAAGGTCTGTATGGAGGAGTGGGCCAAAATCCCTGCTGCAGGGTGTGCAAACCTGGTCAAGACCTACAGGAAATGTATGATCTCTGTAATTGCAAACAAAGGTTTCTGTACCAAATATTAAGTTCTGATTTTCTGATGTATCAAATACTTATGTCATGCAATAAAATGCAAATTAATTACTTAAAAATCATACAATGTGATTTTCTGGATTTTTGTTTTAGATTCCGTCTCTCACAGTTAAAGTGTACCTATGATAAAAATTACAGACCTCTACATGCTTTGTAAGTAGGAAAACCTGCAAAATCAGCAGTGTATCAAATACTTGTTCTCCCCACTGTTTTTTTAGTGGGCTATTAGATATAACTGGGTTAATCACGAACATAGAGTTTTTATTCTTTGTTGCTAGGCAGAAGACTTAGGTGACCTAGGGTCGAAGTGCTTGCTCTTACTTCAATCCATGGCTGTCTTTTGTCTCTCTTCAAACATTGTGAAGGGAGCGGCACCAGGGTTGAGCAGAGTTCAGGCTAAAACCTGTCTCTCCTTTGCAATCTTCTTGATTGATTACAGCATGAAGGGGGTTTGTGTTAGGTTTGAAAGATTTAAGTATGGACCTGTCATGTCCAACCATCAGTCTTCAGGTCAAGCCCGGGAGAGCCGGGGTAGAACAGAGTTTGAACTAAACATGAGTGTTTTTACAAGATAAGAGATTGATTGATTGGTTACTATTGATTCTGAACTGAATGAAAGTGGAATTTAGCTGCCATAAAATACAAAGGAAGTGGGAGGAGCAATAAAGAAGCAAGGGACAGTCTCAAAAATAAATAAGGGATGGCAATTGGATGATAAATGACCAATATTACCTAAGTGATTGTTTAGGTAGGTGGTAATATTGACACATGAGCAGAACCATGTGTCAAGAGGGGGGAAGAGGCTAGTGGTAGGATTAAATAATATACGAAGGAGAGGACAATATACTTAAAAAAATTTTTTACATTACATACAGTCTAGAAAGAGAATAATGATGTGAGCGGTATGTCAGAGGGTTTGTGCCCCACAGGTGAACTAAAGGAGAAGGTGACCCAGTCTATCTAACCAGGTGACTGGTGAGCATCCAGTCCCTAAAGAAGAAAGACTGGAAGCAGGCCTGTTGGGAAAGGCCCTATCAGGTTATATTGGTCACTGCCTTTGCCATTAGAATAGCAGAAAGAGCAACCTGGGTCCACGTTACCCACTGCAAAAAGGTAAGAACACATACAAGCACCACTGAAGAATGTGGATTGGATTAATTATATATATTACAACCAACAACGATTTATTAACCAGACTAGAGATGCAGTAAAGGGGATCTCCGAACAATTATCCGCCATCCCACTCATGACTTAGTAAAAGAGGTTGGCTCTAGATCAGGTAGAAAGGGCCAATGTCTATAGAATGAAAAGCCATTGTTGCACATTTATCCCTAACAACACCACACTGGATGGGACAGTCACCAGAGCTCTTGCAGAATGAATTGCACTAGGTGAAGAATGAACTGAGAACTCAGAAGTTAGTACATCGTGGATAGGGTGGTTTGATTAAATGTTTGGTAAATGGAAAACCATAGCAGCCACCATCTTAGGGGCGGTCAGTGTTTGCATGGGTATTCTTGTATTATGTGGTTGTTGTCTTGTTCCCTGTGTCCAAGGATTGGTGAGTAAGGCGTTGGTGAAATGCAGTATCTCAACAATGATGAGAGATGGACCGACTCCGGACTCTGACCAAGGGAATGTGAAAAACGATCCTCCAGGCTTGGTGGATGACGAGGATTTTGACCCTGAAAGACCGCCATTGGATGAAATGTTTATTAGTTCTGATGTAATCTCTGAGATTAATCATGCTTGTAAATACATTTATCCTGAATGTGAAAACATTTAGTCAAAGGGGTGGATTGATAGATTAATTTGTATTTAAAAAAAACTGATCATTCTTCTATTATTATTATTATTATTATTATTATTATTATTATTTTTTTTTTTTTTTTGGGGGGGGGGATGGATCAGCTTAATATTGCAGATAGATTGTATCTTCTATCAATGTAATTGTCTGCATCACTTCCAATCCCCCATGTTTTTTTATTTTTTTATATATATATTCCCCTTTATTACTTTTCAACCCCACCATCCTTTCCCTACTTGGAGTAAATTAGTGAACAACAACGCCCAGGCCTCTACTTCCGGTCTATACTTACTATCTACACCTTATGGACAGAGTTAATTTTACAATAATATATATATTAATTTTTTTGCTCCTGAACTTCTTCTACTCTCAACCTCTCCGATCATTTTCATGATGTCCATCCGGTTTGCTTCTAAATGCCATATCTTTCTAACTGTGCTCTTTCCCAAAAGCTCCCAACATACAACCTATATACTTATTATGGACACAGTATGCTTACATTATTAGCTATCTTTGTTATTATTTGTTGTTATTTGTTATTAGTCCCATCCTTCAACTCTATTCAATACCTCCCATCTATCTCTTAACACCATCCATATAGGATTTCTATTTGCCATATATATTTCAACCATACTGTGATGTTTTACAAAAGTTCTGAACCTTTCTATTCTCATTGCTTCTACAGATTGTGAATTAAAAATAAACATTTTTGCTAAAAGTATTATTATATTATTGATTGATTGACTATGACTTTTCAGATCACCCAGTAATGCTATCTGCAAGGTTAGTTCCAGGTAAATATTGCAATCCTTTAGCCATTCCTGGACCTGTGTCCAAAAACAAGCTACAAATGGACAGAACCAAAACAAATGATCTAATGATTCTATCTCTTCACAGCAAAATCTGCAGAGCTGGAAAGATTGTATCCCCCATATAAATAACATTCTATTGGTAGCAAGAATTTTATATAATAATTTAAATTGAAAGATTCTAATTTTTGAATCCGGTGTCGTTTTGCGTGTCAGTTCATAAACACTATGCCATGGGATCGGTACGTCAAAGATCTCTTCCCAACTATTTTGCAATCTATATGGGACTGCTGTCAATCCTTTGGTCCTTAAGTGAAACTGATATACTTTTTTATTTATCACAGTTTTCCTTAACCAATTAAGTTCTTTAATGCAAGGCCGACAGACAAGTTCCTTACTTTCTCCCCCTTCAACTTTCCTCTTCCACTTTTGCGGTAAGGCTACAATTATTTGGTTGTAATTTTGGGTAGAGCAGACATTTCCATATGTTTTTGTTAGCTGCATGTGCGACATAACTCCACCAGTCCTACCGATGATATCATTTACGAAGATTATACCTTTTTTAAACATTCTGTCAAAAAATAAAGTTTTTTTGTCAATTAGTATATTTGAATTTAACCACAATATTTGTTGCATTATTTGTTCTGTCGTTTCTGGAGGATTAAATTGAAATTGCAACCAACTTTCTATGGCTTGTTTTAGAAATAGTGACATTTGGGAGATGATTTCCTTTTCAAATAACTGAAAGTGAGAGGTTGTAATCTGAATAAAGGGAAAAAGGCCTTTCTTGAACAGTGGGTGAGACAATCTTACTAATTTGCTTGAGAACCAGTTCGGATTTAAGTATAACTTTTGGATGACTGAAGATTTTAGTGATAGGTCTAATGCTTTAATATTTAATAATTTCTGTCCTCCGAATTCATATTCATTATATAAATATGCTCTTTTAATTTTGTCTGGCTTGCCGTTCCAAATAAAATTGAATATTTTTTTCTCATATAATTTAAAAAACTGTTTGCTAGGCGTAGGCAAGACCATAAGCAAATAGGTAAACTGGGATAATACTAAAGAGTTAATCAGGGTGATTTTCCCTCAAATTGACAGGTATTTTCCTTTCCATGGTAGTAAGATCTTATCTATTTTTGCTAACTTTCTATTAAAATTTATTGAAGTGAGATCATTTATTTCCTTTGGGATATGTATTCCGAGTATATCCACATCACCATCAGACCATTTTATTGGTAAACTACATGGTAATGTAAAAATTGTATTTTTTAGTGATCCAATACGTAATATAGTACATTTTTCATAATTTGGTTTTAATCCAGAGAGGTTAGAAAATGTATCTAGATCCTCTATGAGGCTGTGGAGGGATTCTAGTTGTGGATCTAAAAGAAAACATGAATCATCTGCGTACAATGACACCTTTGTTTTTAAGCCCTGTATTTCTAATCCTCTGATATTATTATTGGATCTGATTTTAATAGCTAACATCTCGATGGCCACAATAAATAGATATGCCGATAGTGGACAACCTTGTTTCACTCCTCTTGACAGTTTGAAACTTTCTGAGAAATAGCCATTATTTACTATTTTACACCTAGGGTTACTATACATGATTTTGACCCATTTTATAAGAGATTCTCCAAAATTGAAACGCTCCAGGCATTTATATATAAATTCCAGTCGAACTTTATCAAATGCCTTTTCGAAGTCTGCTATGAATAGCAGGCCTGGTTTCCCATATTTTCCATAGTGTTCTATTGTTTCCAATACTTGCCTTATATTATCTCCAATGTATCTTCCATGTAAAAAACCTGTCTGATTAGAATGAATAATATCCGACAATACCTTTTTAATTCTATGCGCTATACATTTTGCTAGGATTTTTGCATCACAACACTGAAGTGTAAGGGGCCTCCAATTTTGTAAATGGACTGGATCTTTATATTTTCCACTTGTATCCTGTTTCAGTGATAATGAGATCAGACCTTCTTCTTGAGTGTCAGATAATCTACCATTTACATAGGAGTGGTTAAAACATGCTAATAACGGTCCTCTTAGTATATCAAAAAAGGTTTGGTATACCTCGATTGGTATGCCATCCAACCCTGGAGTTTTCCCGGACTTAAAGTATTTAATTGCATCCAGAAGTTCCTCCTCTGTAATTTCACCTTCACATGAGTCTTTCTGTGTGGCTGTTAATTTGACATTATCAATAGGAAAAAAAATCTCTACAATTAGCTTCAGTTAGAGGAGATGGAGGCGACTGAAAATAAAACATATGCTTAAAATACTTTGTTTCTTCCTTCAAAATATCATTAGGTGAATTATGGGTGACTCCGTCAATTGTAACCAGTTTCATTAAGTTCTTTTTGGTAGCATTCCTATGTTGAAGATTAAAAAAGAATTTTGTGCATTTTTCCCCATATTCCATCCAGTTTGCTTTATTTTTATAATATATTACACTTGATCTTTCTTGAATAAGTTTTTCAATTTCTTTTTGTTTTTCCTCTAATTTATTCTGAGCCTCTATGTTACAGTTTTTATTGCCATCTATCTGTTCTGTTAGACTTTCTATTTCCTTTCTTAGTATAAACTCTTTTGACCTAAATTGCTTTTGTTTTCGAGATGAGTACTGAATTGCATGGCCTCTAAAGGCACATTTAAAGGTGTCCCATACAATAAGGGGATTCGCTGTACCTATGTTATGTTGGAAAAAGTCAGTTATAAATTCCTTTGTTCTAATTATAAATAAATTATCATCTAATAGGCTTTGATTAAATTTCCAATATCCTCGCCCACGTGGAAATTCAGTCAGAGTAATGTATATGCCTATTATATGATGGTCCGACCGCATTCTGTCCCCTATCAACACTTTTTTTACTTTTGGTGCCAACGAGAATGAGATAAGAAAGAAGTCAAGACGACTAGCTTGATTCAGTCTCCGCCATGTATATCTCACTAGATCAGCATATTTAAGCCTCCATATATCTACTAGTTCTAATGTATCCATGACATTCACAATTTCCTTAAGAGCATGTGGGTGATTGTTTGTGGTGTGATTTCCTTTTCGGTCCATTGAGCTATTTAAAACAGTATTATAATCCCCCACCATAATAATATTGTCTTGAGTTGCTTGCAGGCTTGATAATTTATTATATATATTGTCAAAGAATTGTGGATCATCATTATTTGGTCCGTAAAGGTTAATGAGCCATATCTGTTTATGGTCCAATACCATATTTAAAATAATCCATCTACCTTGCGTATCTATTTGGACAATTTGCACATTCGGATCGAAATTACTATTAATTAATATCATCACCCCTTTTGAATTTCTTTGCCCATGGGAGAAGTATATTTCCCCCCCCCCATTCTTTTTTCCACGCTACTTCATCTCGAATTGTTGAATGAGTTTCCTGTATACAATAGATATTATATTCCTTCTCTTTGAGCCATGTAAATATTGTTCTTCTTTTGTTATAATCAGCTAAGCCATTACAATTATAACTGGCTATACTTATTTCACCATACACCATAATGAGATACAAGTTTCAAGTCTATTTATCATTATATATGTTTGTAAATTTACCAATAAAAAATTGCGTAATGATTGAGTGTCCATATAGCTGTACCGTGATATTTGCATTGCTACGGAGTAACCCTTCAATTGTTCTCCACTAATTCCCCCGCTAAAGCCCCTCCCCATCCCAAGTTGAGCCGTCATCCCAGTGATCAGCATCCCCCCCACGTCCCTCCGTATCCCTAAGGCCCCGAGAGGCCTTAGGGATACGTGTTCCCAGTCCGGTACGGCCCGTGCCTGCTCCCCGCACCAAGCCAGTGGTGCGTGTCGCCAGTCCGGCCCGGCCCGTTCCTGCTCCTCGCACCAGATCCATCGAAAACAGCACACAGTGCCACCCACAAAACAGAAGCAGGTTAACCGCCAAAAGCATTTCCAATGCTTTCACCTCTATATATATATATATCTATATAACTATTTTTTTAATTTTTACAGATCATTCTTGCTGGTTGCGGACCTGTGTTTAATTCATGATTAAACCAGAGAATTTACACCCTCTGGGAATTATTCAGAGCATTAAGTTTGATTAATTAGAGATAGAAATTCTCGTGACAGGATCATACTTAGGTAGCCCAGTTGCCTACTATGGTTGTGGGATCTTGTTCTGTGTTTAGGCTTGTATGGTTATAGCCTGAGGACTTCACGTTACGTTGTTTTGGTTTGTATGTTTATTGGTTGAATAAACATGTACGCATATCACGCTGCACCTTGGTCTGACCCGTCTCTCAACGGCCCGTTCCTGCTCCTCGCACCAGACCAGTGGTGCGTGTTCCTAGTCCGGCCCGGCCCGTTCCTGTTCCTCGCACCAAGCCAGTGGTGCGTGTTCCCAGTCCGGTACGGCCCGTGCCTGCTCCCCGCACCAAGCCAGTGGTGCGTGTCGCCAGTCCGGCCCGGCCCGTTCCTGCTCCTCGCACCAGACCAGTGATGCGTGTGTCCAGTACGGCACGGCCCGTGCCCGTTCCACCGGTGCCTGATCCAGCTCCGGTCGGTTGCTCCACTCCGGAGCCAGAGCAGTCCGCTCCACCGGTGCCTAGTCCAGCTCCGGTCAGCAGCTCCACTCCGGAGCCAGAGCAGTCCGCTCCACTGGTGCCTGATCCAGCTCCGGTCGGTTGCTCCACTCCGGAGTCAGAGCAGTCCACTCCACCGGTGCCCAAGCCAGCTCCGGTCAGCGGTTCCATTCTGGAGTCAGTGTATTCCGCTCCACCGGGATCTAGTCCAGCTCCGGTCAACAGCTCCACTCCGGAGCCAGAGTAGTCCGCTCCACCGGTGCCCAAGCCAGCTCCGGTCAGCGGCTCCATTCCGGAGGCAGAGCAGTCCGCTCCACCGGGATCCGGTTCAGCTCCGGTCAGCGGCTCCACTCCGGGTCCAGACGTCAGCCCCTCCCACACCAGGGTCCAGACAGGGATCGGTGCATCGTGGGAGGACTGAGAGGGGAAGCTCCGCGTTGAGGTCCAGACCGGTCCAGGGGTGCAACGCGGAGTCAGTAAGGGAGGAGACATCACGCCCGGAGCCGGAGCCGCCACCGAGGCTGGAAGCCCACCCGGACCCTCCCCTGTTAAGTCAGGTTTGTGCGGCCGGAGTCCGCACCTTTGGGGGGGGGGGGGGTACTGTCATGCCCTGACCTATAGAACTCTAGTTAGTTTGGTCAGGGTGCGCATGTTTAGTATCTATGTTATGTTTTCTATGTGTAGAATCTAGGTATTGGTTTTCTATGTTTGGCCGGGTGTGATTCCCAATCAGAGACAGCTGCCGCTCGTTGTCAATGATTGGGGTTCATACTTAGGTAGCCCAGTTGCCTACTATGGTTGTGGGATCTTGTTCTGTGTTTAGGCTTGTATGGTTATAGCCTGAGGACTTCACGTTACGTTGTTTTGGTTTGTATGTTTATTGGTTGAATAAACATGTACGCATATCACGCTGCACCTTGGTCTGACCCGTCTCTCAACGATCGTGACAGCTATGATGAAACTGGCTCTCCTGAGGACCGCCACAGGAATGTAAGACCCAGAGTTACCTCTGCTGCAGAGGATAAGTTAATTATGTGTTACCAGCCTCAGAAATTGCAGCCCAAATAAATGCTTCACAGAGTTCAAGTAACAGACACATCTCAACATCAACTGTTCAGAGGGAACTGTATGAAAAATGTATGCACTCACTAACTGTAAGTCGCTCTGGATAAGAGCGTCTGCTAAATGACTAAAATGTAAATGTAAACTGTGTGAATCAGGCCTTCATGGTCGAATTGCTGCAAAGAAACCACTACTAATGGACACCAATAAGAAGAAGAGATCAAATTGGGCCAAGAAACACGAGCAATAGACATTAGTGGAAATTTGTCCTTTGGTCGGAGTCCAAATTTGAGATTTTTGGTTACAACTGCATGGTTCCAGTAATGCCTGGTGAAAACCAAACTCTGCATTCCACAGTAAGAACATCATACCAAAGGTCAAGCATGGTGGTGATGGTTTGGGGATGCTTTGCTGCCTCAGGACCTGGACGACTTGCCTTAATAGAAGGAACCATGAATTCTGCTCTGTATCAGAGAATTCTACAGGAGAATGTCAGACCATCCGTCTGTGAGCTGAAGCTGAAGCGCAGCTGGGTCATGCAGCAAGACAATGATCCAAAACACACAATCAAGTCTACATGAAAATGGCTAAAAAGTAACAAATTGGAAGTTTTGGAATGGCCTAGTCAAAGTCCAGACCTAATCCCAATTGAGATGTTGTGGCAGGACTTGAAACGAGCAGTTCATGCTTGAAAACCCACACGTCACTGAGTTAAAGCAGTTCTGCATGGAAGAGTGGGCCAAAATTCATTCACAGCGATGTGAGAGACTGATCAACAACTACAGGAAGCATTTGGTTGGAGTCATTGCAGCTAAAGGTGGCACAACCAGTTATTGAGTGTAAGGGGGCAATTACTTTTTCACACAGGGGAATTGGGTGTTGCATAACTTTGTTTATGAAATAAATATGTGTATTTGTTGTGTTATTTGTCCACTTATGTTCCCTTTAACTAATATTAGGTTTTGATCGAAGATCTGCTAACATTCAGTATCACAAATATGCAAAAGTAGAGAAAATTAGAAAGGGGGCAAATACATTTTCAGAGCAATGTGTATATATATATATATATATATATATATATATCAGTATGCAGTACTATACACGGCGGGACGAAGGTTTTCATTTATCCCACTGAGCTACCAATCTGACGCAGCAGGGTTAAAGGACCTGGTGCAACTTTAACTGTATGGGATAGAACTGCCTCACAACAGAAGAAGTGAGTATTTCCCAGTGGGCATCAACCTTGTCCGTGGTGAGGAGGAGTGTGTGTGTGTGTGTGTGCGTGTGTGTGTGTGAAGAGAACTATGAGGTATGTGTGCCACCGGAGTGTTGTTGAGATCAGAGCATAGCCCTCTTCATGTCTGCAGTCTCATTGTAGTCCAGCTAGCCCATATCACACAGAGCATTCCCCATATAGCTCCTCACCAAGTGGTTAGAGAGAAACAGTCTCCTCCAGACCTGAAAGAGAACCGTGCCATATGGCCTTTGGAGATGACAGGATACCCTGATTCAGTGGAAGAGAGGAAGAAGAACTGTGTAGTTGAAAGAAGGGGGAAATAGATTAGGGAAGGGCAGATATCTTAATGCAGCCATTTCAAAGTACAGGCTGAGAGAGTAGTGAATGCATTAAGATATTGATCATTGCGTCAAGAACTAGAATGCCGGGTTAGTCACAACATCCCATTATGGGCTTATAATGGTGGCAGCAAGAAACTTTGCTTTTATAAACATCTTTTGATTGTACAATGTTCGTATCAATTACTGTTTGTATCAATATTTGTATTGGCACAAAAGCAGCTACCTGTAATTGTCTTTGGTGAAGTAATGGTGATTTTTGCATCCTCCATCCCCCTTTTCTTTAGACTCAGCCAGACTGTCTGTGACTGCTGTTCCCAGAGAGCGGTACCCAGAGAGCTGTACTCAGAGAGCTGTACTCAGAGAGCTGTACCTAGAGAGCTGTTCCCCGTAGAGCTGTACTCAGAGAGCTGTTCCCAGAGAGCTGTTCCCAGAGAGCTGTACCCAGAGAGCTGTACCCAGAGAGCTGTACTCAGAGAGCGGTACCCAGAGAGCTGTACCCAGAGAGCTGTACCCAGAGAGCTGTACCCAGAGAGCTGTACTCAGAGAGCTGTACCCAGAGAGCTGTACTCAGAGAGCTGTACTCAGAGAGCTGTACTCAGAGAGCTGTACTCAGAGAGCTGTACCTAGAGAGCTGTTCCCCGTAGAGCTGTACTCAGAGAGCTGTACTCAGAGAGCTGTACTCAGAGAGCTGTACTCAGAGAGCTGTACCCAGAGAGCTGTACCCAGAGAGCTGTTCCCTGTAGAGCTGTACTCAGAGAGCTGTACTCAGAGAGCTGTACCCAGAGAGCTGTACCCAGAGAGCTGTACTCAGAGAGCTGTACTCAGAGAGCTGTACTCAGAGAGCTGTACTCAGAGAGCTGTACTCAGAGAGCTGTACATAGAGAGCTGTTCCCCGTAGAGCTGTACTCAGAGAGCTGTACTCAGAGAGCTGTACTCAGAGAGCTGTACTCAGAGAGCTGTTCCCTGTAGAGCTGTACCCAGAGAGCTGTTCCCTGTAGAGCTGTACTCAGAGAGCTGTACCCAGAGAGCTGTACCCAGAGAGCTGTTCCCTGTAGAGCTGTACCCAGAGAGCTGTACCCAGAGAGCTGTACTCAGAGAGCTGTACTCAGAGAGCTGTACTCAGAGAGCTGTACCCAGAGAGCTGTACCCAGAGAGCTGTACCCAGAGAGCTGTACCCAGAGAGCTGTTCCCTGTAGAGCTGTACCCAGAGAGCTGTTCCCTGTAGAGCTGTACCCAGAGAGCGGGCAGAGCAGGCCCACCTGTGTGATAGGATGCTGTTTCACATAGCTACCAAACATCGGAGTAATAGAAAAATAGCTTCTTATTTAAGCTGAAGGGGCTGATACAAAAAGGCACCTCTCTTGACTGAGACTTATTACCACTCTATTTGTGCAGCTGTCTGGTCGATATTTCTTCTGACCCCTGTGGGTTTGGCGGGAGAAGAAGGGATGCATTTCTCAGGGGGGAGGAGAAGGACGGCCTTGTATGGGCTCGATGAAACGCGGGAGAGAGCATTTGCAGAAGTGAGATAAAGTACTTATTTTCTCCCGGTTTCCCAGGGTGGGAGCTGTGAGAAGGGCATAGAGCAGAGCAGTGATTGGAAGAGAGGGAGAGTGACTGTGTCGCCAATGGCACCCTATTCCCTTTATAGTGCACTACTTTTGACTAAAGCCCTATGGGCCCTGGTCAAAAGTAGTGTACTGTAAAGCGAATAGAGTGCCATTTGTGAAGCACTGCACAGAGAGAGACGAAAGCCAGTGGAAAGCCAGTGGAGAAGTCAATGTAGGATGAAGAGCATGTGATTGGTGTCCCATTTACTTTATCCATATAGATGCCAACCGTACAGGGGAGCCGATGGGCCCCAGGAGATCAGCTCAGCTTAGAATTAAGATGACAGCCAATGACATGGTGTGGTGCATGGAGAGACATCTAACCAAGAGATGCACATGCAGTGTTTAATGGTGTGTGTGTTTTTGTGGGTCTAGGTGTGTTCTCTTGGTGTCAAAATAGGCAGCTGATTGCCTACTGTGCGAAGAGAAAACACTAGACATCACACGTCTGTTGGGCGTGAAGTGAACCACTGCATCGACCAATTCATCAAACGAACGAGAGGCGCTCGATGGAAAACCATGTTTGTCAAATAATAGGGATCACACCATTTGGAGGTGTGGGATTGGTTTTCTGATGTGTTTGTTAGTGTCCATCAACACCATTCAAGTCATATGGCAGTATTTAATGAGGGCCAAGACCATTGGAACAGAGATTCCTGAAGCTCTAGCCGAGTGATAATTGCTGGTCTGGGCTCTCAGTATTCAAAACAGGATTGGCCAAGGCTGCGTCCCAAATCAAATCAAATCAAATCAAATTTTATTGGCCACATGCGCCGAATACAACAGGTGCAGACATTACAGTGAAATGCTTACTTACAGCCCTTAACCAACAGTGCATATATTTTTAATAAAAAAGTAAAATAAAACAACAACAAAAAAGTGTTGAGAAAAAAAAGAGCAGAAGTCAAATAAAATAACAGTAGGGAGGCTATATATACAGGGGGGTACCGGTGCAGAGTCAATGTGCGGGGGTACCGGCTAGTTGAGGTAGTTGAAGTAATATGTACATGTGGGTAGAGTTAAAGTGACTATGCATAAATAATTAACAGAGTAGCAGCAGCGTAAAAAGATGGGGTGGGGGGGGGCAGTGCAAATAGTCCGGGTAGCCATGATTAGCTGTTCAGGAGGCTTATGGCTTGGGGGTAGAAGCTGTTGAGAAGTCTTTTGGACCTAGACTTGGCACACCGGTACCGCTTGCCGTGCGGTAGCAGAGAGAACAGTCTATGACTAGGGTGACTGGAGTCTTTGACAATTTTGAGGGCCTTCCTCTGACACCGCCTGGTATAGAGGTCCTGGATGGCAGGAATCTTGGCCCCAGTGATGTACTGGGCCGTACGCACTACCCTCCGTAGTGCCTTGCGGTCGGAGGCCAAGCAGTTGCCATAACAGGCGGTGATGCAACCAGTCAGGATGCTTTTTTATTTTTTGAGGATCTGAGGACCCATGCCGAATCTTTTCAGTCTCCTGAGGGGGAATAGGCTTTGTCGTGCACTCTTCATGACTGTCTTGGTGTGTTTGGACCATGATAGTTCGTTGGTGATGTGGACACCAAGGAACTTGAAGCTCTCAACCTGTTCCACTACAGCCCCGTCGATGAGAATGGGGGCGTGCTCAGTCCTCTTTTTTTTCCTGTAGTCCACAATCATCTCCTTTGTCTTGGTCACGTTGAGGGAGAGGTTGTTATCCTGGCACCACACGGCCAGGTCTCTGACCTCCTCCCTATAGGCTGTCTCATCGTTGTCGGTGATCAGGCCTACCACTGTTGTGTCGTCTGCAAACTTAATGATGGTTTTGGAGTCGTGCCTGGCCATGCAGTCATGGGTGAACAGGGAGTACAGGAGGGGACTGAGCACGCACCCCTGAGGGGCCCCCGTGTTGAGGATCAGTGTGGCAGATGTGTTGTTACCTATCCTTACCACCTGGGGGCGGCCCGTCAGGAAGTCCAGGATCCAGTTGCAGAGGGAGGTGTTTAGTCCCAGGATCCTTAGCTTAGTGATGAGCTTTGAGGGCACTATGGTGTTGAATGCTGAGCTGTAGTCAATGAATAGCATTCTCACGTAGGTGTTCCTCTTGTCCAGGTGGGAAAGGGCAGTGTGGAGTGCAATAGAGATTACATCATCTGTGGATCTGTTGGGGCGGTATGCAAATTGGAGTGGGTCTAGGGTTTCTGGGATAATGGTGTTGATGTGAGCCATGACCAGCCTTTCAAAGCACTTCATGGCTACAGACGTCAGTGCTACGGGTCGGTAGTCATTTAGTCATTTAGTGTCCTTGGGCACGGGGACTATGGTGGTCTGCTTGAAACATGTTGGTATTACAGACTCAGTCAGGGACATGTTGAAAATGTCAGTGAAGACACTTGCCAGTTGGTCAGCACATGCTCGGAGTACACGTCCTGGTAATCCGTCTGGCCCTGCGGCCTTGTGAATGTTGACCTGCTTAAAAGTCTTACTCACATCGGCTACGGAGAGCGTGATCACATAGTCATCCGGAACAGCTGGTGCTCTCATGCATGCTTCAGTGTTGCTTGCCTCGAAGCGAGCATAGAAGTGGTTTAGCTCGTCTTGTAGGCTTGTGTCACTGGGAAGCTCGTGGCTGTGCTTCCCTTTGTCGTCTGTAATAGTTTTCAAGCCCTGCCACATCCGACGTGCGTCAGAGCCGGTGTAGTATGATTCAATCTTAGTCCTGTATTGACTCTTTGCCTGTTTGATGGTTCATCGGAGAGCATAACGGGATTTCTTATAAGCGTCCGGGTTAGAGTCCCGCTCCTAGAAAGTGGCAGCGCTACCCTTTAGCTCAGTGCGGATGTTTCCTGTAATCCATGGCTTCTGGTTGGGGTATGTACGTACGGTCACTGTGGGGACGACATCATCGATGCACTTATTGATGAAGCCAGTGACTGATGTGATGTACTCCTCAATGCTATCTGAAGAATCCCGGAACATGTTCCAGTCTGTGCTAGCAAAACAGTCCTGTAGCTTAGCATCTGCGTCATCTGACCACTTTTTTTTATTAACCGAGTCACTGGTGCTTCCTGCTTTAGTTTTTGCTTATAAGCAGGAATCAGGAGGATAGAGTTATAGTCAGATTTGCCAAATGGAGGGCGAGGGAGAGCTTTGTATGCGTCTCTGTGTGTGGAGTAAAGGTGGTCTAGAGTTTTTTTTCCTCTGGTTGCACATTTAACATGCTGGTAGAAATGAGGTAGAACAGATTTAAGTTTCCCTGCATTAAAGTCCCCGGCCACTAGGAGGGCTGCCTCTGGATGAGCGTTTTCCTGTTGACTTATGGCCTTATACTGCTCATTCAGTGCAATCTTAATGCCAGCATTGGTTTGTGGTGGTAAATAGACAGCTATGAAAAATATAGATGAAAACTCTCTTGGTAAATAGTGTGGTCTACAGTTTATCATAAGATACTCTACCTCAGGCGAGCAAAACCTCGAGACTTCCTTAGTATTTGATTTTGTGCACCAGCTGTTGTTTACAAATATACACAGACCGCCACCCCTTGTCTTACCGGAGTCAGCCGTTCTATCCTGCCGATGTAGCGTAAAGCCCGCTAGCTGTATGTTATCCATGTCGTCGTTCAGCCACGACTCAGTGAAACATAAGATATTACAGTTTTTAATGTCCTGTTGGTAGGATAACCGTAATCTTAGGTCATCCAATTTATTTTCCAATGATTGAAGATTGGCTAATAGGATTGATGGGAGCGGCAGTTTACTCGCTCACCGTCGGATCCTTACAAGGCACCCCGACCTACGTCCACGATATGTCCGTCTCTTCCTCATGCGAATGACGGGGATTTGGGCCTTGTCGGGTGTCTGTAGGATATCTTTCGCGGCCGCCTCGTTGAAGAAAAATTATTCGTCCAATACGAGGTGAGTAATCGCTGTCCTGATATCCAGAAGCTCTTTTTGGTTATAAGAGACGATGGCAGAAACATTATGCACAAAATAAATTACAAATAACGCGGAAAAACACACATAATAGTACAATTGGTTAGAGGGCTGTAAAACGGCAGCCATCTTCTCTGGCGCCAAATCAAATCAAATCAAATGTTATTGGTCACATACACATATTTAGCAGATGTTATTGCGGGTGTAGCTAAATGCTTGTGTTTCTAGCTCCAACAGTGCAGTAATATCTAACAATTTCCAACAATACACACAATACACACAAATGTAAAAGTAAAAGAATGGAATTAAGAAATATATATATATTAGGATGAGCAATGTCGGAGTGGCATACACTAAAATACAGTAGAATAGAATACAGTATATACATATGAGATGAGTAAAGCAAAACTATGTAAACATTATTAAAGTGACTAGTGTTCCATTATTATGTCACAAATTCAGCCGAGGCTGCTCCTCCTCCTTGCTCGGGCAGGCTTCGGCGAACGTTGTCACCGGAGTACTAGCTGCCACCGATCTATGTTTCTGTGTTCTACTCGTTTTGTCTATATTACACACACCTGGTTCCAATTATGATAATTTGTTTCCCTATTTTACCCTCTGGTTCCCTCTTGGTGTTGTGCGTGATTGTTCGTTGTTTTGTTGTCATTGACATGTGAGTCGGTATTTTCTTCCCTGCGTGGAAGATATGTTTATTTACTTTTGACAAGTAAAGTACGTCATTGACTATGTTCTGTGTCCTGAGCCTGACTCCGTCCTACCGCTACACACTGACGCATGACATATTAAAGTGGCCAGTGATTCCAAGTCTATGTACAGTTGAAGTCGGAAGTTTACATACACTTAGGTTGGAGTCATTAAAACTAGTTTTTCAACCACTCCACAAATTTCTTCTTAACAAACTATAGTTTTGGAAAGTCGGTTAGGACATCTACTTTGTGCATGACACAAGTAATTTTTCCAACAATTGTTTACAGACAGATTATTTCACTTATAATTCACTGTATCACAATTCCAGTGGGTCAGAAGTTTACATACACTAAGTTGACTGTGCCTTTAAACAGCTTGGAAAATTCCAGAACATGATGTCATGGCTTTAGAAGCTTCTGATAGGATAATTGACATAATTTGAGTCAATTGGAGGTGTACCTGTGGATTTATTTCAAGGCTTACCTTGAAACTCAGTGCCTCTTTGCTTGACATCATGGGAAAATCAAAAGAAAAATTGTAGACCTCCACAAGTCTGGTTCATCCTTGGGAGCAATTTCCAAACACATGAAGGTACCACGTTCATCTGTACAAACAATACTACGCAAGTATAAACACCATGGGACCACGCAGCCATCATACCACTCAGGAAGGAGACGCGTTCTGTCTCCTAGAGATGAACGTACTTTGGTGCGAAAAGTGCAAATCAATCCCAGAACAACAGCAAAGGACCTTGTGAAGATGCTGGAGGAAACAGGCACAAAAGTATCTATACCCACAGTAAAACGAGTCCTATATCGACATAACCTGAAAGGCCGCTCAACAAAGGAAGAAGCCACTGCTCCAAAACCGCCATAAAAAAGCCAGACTACGGTTTGCAACTGCACATGGGGACAAAGATCTTACTTTTTGGAGAAATGTCCTCTGGTCTGATGAAACAAAAATATAACTGTTTTGCCATAATGACCATCGTTAACTTTGGAGGAAAAAGGGGGATGCTTGCAAGCCGAAGAACACCATCCCAACCGTGAAGCACAGGGGTGGCAGCATCATGCTGTGGGGGTGCTTTGCTGCAGGAGGGACTGGTGCACTTCACAAAATAGATGGCATCATGAGGAAGGAAAATTACGTGGATATATTGAAGCAACATCTCAAGACATCAGTCAGGAAGTTAAAGCTTGGTCGCAAATGGGTCTTCCAAATGGACAACGACCTCAAGCATACTTCCAAAGTTGTGTCAAAATGGCTTTAGGACAACAAAGTCAATGTATTGGAGTGGCCATCACAAAGCCCTGACCTCAATCCTATAGAAAATGTGTGGGCAGAACTGAAAAAGCGTGTGCGAGCAAGGATGCCTACAAACCTGACTCAGTTACTCTAGCTCTGTTAGGAGGAATGGACCAAAATTCACCCAACAGATTGTGGGAAGCTTGTGGAAGGCTACCCAAAACGTTTGACCCAAGTTAAACAATTTAAAGGCAATGCTACCAAATACTAATTGAGTGTATGTAAACTTCTGACATTTAACATTCTTAAAATAAATTGGTGATCCTAACTGACCTAAGACAGGGAATTTTTACTAGGATTAAATGTCAGAAATTGTGAAAAACTGAGTTTAAATGTTTTTGGCTAAGGTGTATGTAAACTTCCGACTTCAACTGTATAGTTTATTGAGTCGTATTTCATGTTTTTATGGAATAGATGCTTCATGTGTGTATCCCAGTCCATCCTGGTTTTAATGTTGAGACGGTCTACCATCTTAGACAACACCAGAGACGGTCTACCATCTTAGACAACACCAGAGACGGTCTACCATTATAGACAACACCAGAGACGGTCTACCATCGTAGACAACACCAGAGACAGTCTACCATTATAGACAACACCAGAGACGGTCTACCATCTTAGACAACACCAGAGACGGTCTACCATTATAGACAACACCAGAGACGGTCTACCATCGTAGACAACACCAGAGACAGTCTACCATTATAGACAACACCAGAGACGGTCTACCATCTTAGACAACACCAGAGACTGTCTACCATTATAGACAACACCAGAGATGGTCTACCATCTTAGATAACACCAGAGACAGTTTACCATCTTTGACAACACTGGTCCTGCCATGCATGCAAAGTAGTGAATGGGAAACAAAGCTTCCTGAAGCATTGAGGTTTTCCAGCCAATTGTGTCGAAAATAGGTTCATTACTCAAGGCTTTGATCAACACAATGTACACTAGTGGCACCTGCTGGTCAAAAGAATTTAGACGGACAAATTATTATAGATGATGTCCCACACCTCTTAGCATGTGCGCTACGTGACCTTTTTGTCTTCTACCAAACCAATACCAAACCAATCAGGTAGATGTTTGATGAAACTACGCTTCGGACGTCATTGATCACGTGCTCCTGATAAAGTGATACAGGCATTTCGACGCATGCCTTGGAGCTCTGGCATTAAATGTAACATCACTAACGCAAAGCTAGCTAGTATCCTCTTTGATAACTGGTATACCTTGCTAGCTAACTTAGCTAGCTCATCAAACAGTATAGTTTTGCTATTTCTGCACGATGACACTTATTATCCTTGAATCTCATATGGACCTCACTTTCACTACTGGTCATCTAGCTAGCCATGTAGCCAGCAGGTTTGCATCGGTTTCTATTGGACTAGACTAGAGCTTGCAAGCTAGTTAGCTAATGCTGGCTAGCTAGCTAATGACAATAAACCATAGTTGTGGGTCCGCAAAATCAAGCAAATGGTACTGAACTCATGACAAAATCATCTTTTGACATTGTAGTGGCTAATGCTGTTTGGTTATTTGCTTTTTGCTTAGTGACGTTGAGAATATCATATTTTAGGCTCTGATTTAACTAGCTATGCATCTGATCAGGTTTCGGCATGAGAAAATGAGTGAAGTCCCAAATTCCCGCAACATACTGCAAGAATTTACAGATACAGAGCCTCAGAAAAATGATCCGGTCACGATTAGGATCTACTCCCTTTTTTCTAAATTTGTGGTGTTTGAATTTGTTGATGAAATGCGGGATATTATTGTTTGATTGCGGGAAAAAGGTCAAAAATGCGGGACTATCCTGCACAATCCGGGACATGTGGTCACCCTATTCACAGCAATTAAACTTGAACCGTTTTATTTCCCCCCACACGAGAAAGTAATTAGGTGTCCATGTGAGAAAGAGTCTGACTATACTAATGGGGGGATGGAAGGAATGGGACAGGCAGTCCCAAATGGCACCCTATTAAGTATATAATACACTAGGTTTGACCAGGGCCCGCGTAGAGCACTATATAGGGAAGATAATGCCATTTGAGATACAACCAGGGAACTGAGGAGGACGAGGCCTGTACTCGTTAACCGCAAGCCCTTTCAGACAGACATGAAGACCCAGAGCATGCCACTGTTTCCTTATCCCTGCTCTGTGCTCAGTTTAATGGAGATTCATTGTGTGGAGATAACAAAAGCAGGTTATTAGGGGAAATGGCCTTTACAGTTCAGATGAGAACCCATTGATGTAAGTCTGCATGTGGGAAGACAATTTGACGATTTAACCAGACAAGTTCCCATTGGATTTAGATGTGGATTTAGTTAAGTGTAGTTGCTGTGTGTGTGAGGGTGTGTGCGTGTGCGAGTGCGTGTCTGTGAGTGTGTGTGCGTGTGTGTGTGTGTGTCCCTCTGCATAAAGCGTAGCAGGTCAATCGTTATGCCCCAGGTTGAAAATGGAGAGAGTTAAACGAGTGATCATTAAAACCCTGATGTATTTCTTCCTCTCTTTCTCCCCTTGTTCTTCAAAAATTAAAACCAAATAAGGCCCAAGCCAATGAGTGAGGAGTGAGCGAATGGGAGAGGAGGAGAGGGCTAAGCCAATGAGTGAGGAGTGAGCGAATGGGAGAGGAGGAGAGGGCTAAGCCAATGGGAGAGGAGGAGAAGCCCAAGCCAATGAGTGAGGAGTGAGCGAATGGGAGAGGAGGAGAGGGCTAAGTCAATGAGTGAGGAGTGAGCGAATGGGAGAAGAGGGGAGGGCTAAGCCAATGGGAGAGGAGGAGAGGGCTAAGCCAATGAGTGAGGAGTGAGCGAATGGGAGAGGAGGAGAGGGCTAAGAGGAGGTGATGGCAAGAGGAATAAAGGAGGTGTTGTATTGTTCGCTGGGGTTGCAGACAAACAGAGGTTGTCTCAAATGCACCCTATTCCCTATAGAGGGCCAATAGGGCTGGTCAAAAGTGGTGCACTACATAGGGAACAGGGTAACATTTAGGACACAGCCAGACTGTGTACTTTACTCTAGCTGGTGGGGGAAATAAATAGAAGCCCTCTGAGATGTGTGAAGGGAAAGAGCCAGGACTATTACAGTGATGAGCCGCTCATTAAATGTTTATTTACCTGCCTCTGTCTCATCACGCCTCTGGTAATGATGACAGGACGGGGAGAAAGGGAACCAGGAGTCTGGCAGACGGTCATGTTGTTGCTAAACATACAGGACTAGCAGGATTAAAAACTGGAGCAGCGCAGGGGGCTGTCTCTTTGTCTGTCTCGGGACAATGAGAGATGGGGAGCTATAAAGCTAGAGCGCACACAGGGCTCCAGGCACTACCACATAGTCTTAGGAAAAGGTGTCCAGGCACTACCACATAGTCTCAGGGAAAGGTGTCCAGGCACTACCACATAGTCTCAGGGAAAGGTGTCCAGACACTACCACAGAGTCTCAGGGAAAAGTGTCCAGGCACTACCACATAGTCTCAGGGAAAGGTGTCCAGGCACTACCACATAGTCTCAGGGAAAGGTGTCCAGACACTACCACAGAGTCTCAGGGAAAGGTGTCCAGGCACTACCACAGAGTCTCAGGGAAAGGTGTCCAGGCACTACCACAGAGTCTCAGGGAAAGGTGTCCAGGCACTACCACAGAGTCTCAGGGAAAGGTGTCCAGGCACTACCACAGAGTCTCAGGGAAAGGTGTCTAGGCACTACCACAGAGTCTCAGGGAAAGGTGTCCAGGCACTACCACATAGTCTCAGGGAAAGGTGTCCAGGCACTACCACATAGTCTCAGGGAAAGGTGTCCAGGCACTACCATATAGTCTCAGGGAAAGGTGTCCAGGCACTACCACAGAGTCTCAGGGAAAGGTGTCCAGGCACTACCACATAGTCTCAGGGAAAGGTGTCCAGGCACTACCACATAGTCTCAGGGAAAGGTGTCCAGGCACTACCACATAGTCTCAGGGAAAGGTGTCCAGGCACTACCACATAGTCTCAGGGAAAGTTGTCCAGGCACTACCACATAGTCTCAGGGAAAGGTGTCCAGGCACTACCACATAGTCTCAGGGAAAGGTGTCCAGGCACTACCATATAGTCTCAGGGAAAGGTGTCCAGGCACTACCACATAGTCTCAGAGAAAGGTGTCCAGGCACTACCACATAGTCTCAGGGAAAGGTGTCCAGGCACTACCACAGAGTCTCAGGGAAAGGTGTCCAGGCACTACCACAGAGTCTCAGGGAAAGGTGTAGTGACACTTTTAAAGTGAATTACTTATTGGTTTTACAATACCACAAGAGGTGGTGTAAGAGGAGTTCTGTAAGAAAATGTTCCACTAGTTTGAAAATGAAATTAACACTGAAAGTGTGGACCTGTATAGACACTGGCCAGTGTTACATTAACACACTGCTTGGTGTAAAGCCAAATTTTCCAAAGTGCCAAGCCTTTTGAGTGAATTCTAGAGTTACCACCCATGTCTGTATTTGTTAGTGACAGAACAATGATTGTTGCATTCATCCATTTTCGGTCCTATGGACTTCACCAAGTGAGATCCTGAGCGAATATGTTATCATTACAATTTAATTGTTTAATACAATACAATAAGTATCTCATAAGGCCTTATTTTGATGGCCTACAATCTAAACATAACAATTAAATCTGTAAGTGTTGAACCAAAACCACGCCCATCATTGTCATATTTCCAAGCATGCTCTATTGCAGGTTGATTTTAAGAATTGTTTGTTTCAATATTAATGTTTTTGTATTGCATTGATTGATTAATTAATCTTATGTTCCTCAAATATAAATGACATACATTCTTTAAACTAATCAAATATACTACTTGGACTTATTGCACTCGTTACTGAAATGGTTGTTCCAGTTTAGATGCTGTAGGTAGTCTCATATTTCAGTCTTCTCAACCCTGGTAGTCATTTTGAATGCAGGTTGCGGGTAATAAAACAATTCTGAAGGTTGGATATCACCACTCTGGCTGAATTTCAATAGGAATTACACATCACTTTGCAAGTCAGCATAATGTGACAGGTTGTGTGAATAACCCAACATGTTGGGTAGTTCGGATTACCCAAACATGGGTTAATATAACCATCAATTGGGTTTTTATTCACTTTCATGCTGGGTTGACCAAGCAGCTGGGGCTTTTTTAATGTAATCCATAGGTTATTTTTTCAGGAGGCGTGGCTTTAATATAGTTATTTTTGGCCACCCATGAGAGTAAATAACAATCCTGTTGTTCATGTTAGGTTTGTACAACTGCAATGTTAAATTCTCCTTGAACATTATTACACATTACATATTAACATTATTATTTACATATTGCAACAAAGTGGTTACTACCCCATTGGAGATATCACATTGGAATATTTAGTGTAAGCCCTAAAAATAAGGCCTTATGAAATACATATTTCATTATGTTCAATAATTACATTTTAATGGTAACATTCACTTAGGATCTCACTTGGTGAAGTCCATAGGACTGAAAACGGTGGAACTCAACAAGCTTGTCTCTGTCACTAACAAATTCAGTCATGGGGTGTTAACTCTACCATTCACTTGAAAGGCAATCTGGGAAATGCAAATAAAGTATTACCCTTAGCAGTGTGTTAATTCAACACTGTTCAGTGTCTATACGTGTCCACACTTTCAGTGTTAATTTAACACTCGGGAATTTGCTGTGAGAGTTCAGTGGAATTATCACAGAATGCTTCTTGGTTTTGACAGAGAATGAATGGCTTGTAGGAAATGGTAGAACCTAATGTCCAAAGGTAATGCCTGAATGGTTTAGAATTCTCCTGAAATGTTTCAAGCTATACAATACATCCTATATCCTACATTTCAAAGTGCATGCAGAGTTTGATAACATGAAATCGTACAAAAGTCCTCAGAAGTTCACACAAGGCCTGAGAAAACTGTTTTACCAACTACAGCAGGGTTCTTCAATTCCGGTCCTGGAGGGCCGAAACACCTCTGTTTTTCATCCTCTCCTTCTAATCAGGGGCTAATTCAGACCTGGGACACCAGGTGAGTGCAATTAACTACCAGGTAGAAATAAAAAACAGAAGTGTTTCGGCCCTCCAGGACCGGAATTGAAGAACCCTGAACTACAGTCAGACTCTTCTCTCAAAACAATGTTGAGAATGCAAGACGTTCAGTAGCTACAGCATGTGGCCTGCCCATAGGGCCTGTCTCGATGCTCCTAGGGCTAGCCATGGTCTTGGGTTAGGGCCTGTCTCGATGCTCCTAGGGCTAGCCATTGTCTGGAGTTAGGGCCTGTCTCGATGCTCCTAGGGCTAGCCATGGTCTGGGGTTAGGGCCTGTCTCGATGCTCCTAGGGCTAGCCATGGTCTGGGGTTAGGGCCTGTCTCGATGCTCCTAGGGCTAGCCATGGTCTGGGGTTAGGGCCTGTCTCGATGCTCCTAGGGCTAGCCATGGTCTGGGGTTAGGGCCTGTCTCGATGCTCCTAGGGCTAGCCATGGTCTGGGGTTAGGGCCTGTCTCGATGCTCCTAGGGCTAGCCATGGTCTGGGGTTAGGGCCTGTCTCGATGCTCCTAGGGCTAGCCATGGTCTGGGGTTAGGGCCTGTCTCGATGCTCCTAGGGCTAGCCATTGTCTGGGGTTAGGGCCTGTCTCGATGCTCCTAGGGCTAGCCATGGTCTGGGGTTAGGGCCTGTCTCGATGCTCCTAGGGCTAGCCATTGTCTGGGGTTAGGGCCTGTCTCGATGCTCCTAGGGCTAGCCATGGTCTGGGGTTTGTATTGTGTGACACAATGTGAGCATGAATATATCAGCTCAAATAGATTAATGACACAGTGATCTTTAAAAGGGTATGCGGTAGGAGACAGGAACCACCCAGCAGCTTACACTGCCACACTGTGAAACTGATCTGCTTTTACAATACAACACATTACATTATTTTGCATGTAATCTGTTATCTCACGTCATGTACAGCTGTATTTTAGCAGCTTAAAAGCAGGCCACACACCATTTTACAGTACATGTTGTCTTCACTGTCCCTATTCACAGGGCAGCAAATGATCAGTCTGACTGTTTCTTGTATACATCCATGATGCTGTCCATCAGGTGTTCAGCTTGTACCTTGAACCACCCGAACATTTCCTAATTTCTCCCCATCCACCCTTCCTCCAGCTATGGGTGGCTCCTGGGAGGGGCTGTGCAGAAGCCCCTCAAGCATAGACCTAGCACCCTCATTAGCAGCCCAAAAACAAATGTATTAGCATTTACGCCATACACTACATGGCCAAAGGTATTAGTGGATTCGGCCGAATCCATAGACAAACATTGGCATTAGAATGGCCTTACTGAAGAGCTCAGTGACTTTCAACGTGGCACCGTCATAGGATGCCACCTTTCCAACAAGTCAGTTCGTCAAATTTCTGCCCTGCTAAAGCTGCCCAGTTCAACTGTAAGTGCTGTTATTGTGAAATGGAAATGTCTAGGAGAAACAACGGCACAGCTGCGAAGTGGTAGGCCACACAAGCTCACAGAACGGGACTGCCGAGTGCTGAAGCGTGTAGCACGTAAAAATCGTCTGTCCTCGGTTGCAACACTCACTAACAAATACCAAACTGCCTCTGGAAGCAACGTCAGCACAAGAACTGTTCGTCGGGAGCTTCATGAAATGGGTTTCCATGGCCGAGCAGCCTCACACAAGCCTAAGATCACCATGCGCAAGCTGGAGGGGTGTAAATGCGGATGCCAGGAGAACGCTACCTGCCTCAATGCCAGAGGGAGGAGCCTCAGGAGAGGAAACGAACTTGGAAACAATGAAAATAAATCCAATAAATCTTATCGCCGTTGTCTTTTCTTCTATGAGAGGAAAGGGGAAAATCACTGTATGCATTTTTAAGAGGACCCCTCTCCTTATTTCTATTCCTTAGCCTCAGATTCAGAACGACCTCTGATAATCTTGCAGAGGTGAACGCCATCATTCGCCTGAAACCTGAATACAGAATAGAGATTGCACAGAGAGGCACAGAGGGAGGTATGGAGTACAGGTGTTGAATATTATAGTATGTGCATTTCATTAGTGGGTAGAAGTCTGACTGACTGTATGATGTGGTCCGAAATATTAAAACAAAAAAAGGTCATTATTTTAAGTGTTATCCTGAATAATAAAAGCCTTACCTTGTCTGTGAATGGAATTTAAATCAAAAGGAAAATAGACCCTTATAGCAGATTCAGCAACTGATCAAAAGAGCATACAAAAGAGAGATAGCTAGCTACTGTATACCCTGCTGAAAAAATACAGCATAGACCCGCATAAATTTAAAGCTGGTCCATTCTTGTCTATACTGGTCAGTGTTGGTCAGATGCTGGTCTAGCTGGTTCTGCTGGCTGACTAGCATGGTCTAACTGGTTCTGCTGGCAGACCAGCCTTTGTTGTGTTTTCGCTGGTGACCAGGCTTTCGTTGTGTTTTCTCTGGTGACCAGCCTTCCTTGTGTTTTCGCTGGTGACAAGCTTTTGTTGTGTTTTTTCGCTGCTGACCAGCCTTCGTTGTGTTTTTGCTGTCAGACCAGCCTTCATTGTGTTTTCACTGGTGACCAGCCTTCCTTGCATTTTCGCTGGTGACCAGCCTTCATTGTGTTTTCGCTGGTGACCAGCCTTCCTTGTGTTTTCGCTGGTGACAAGCTTTTGTTGTGTTTTTTCGCTGGTGACCAGCCTTCATTGTGTTTTCACTGGTGACCAGCCTTTGTTTTCACTGGTGACCAGCCTTAGTTGGGTTTTCGCTGGTGACCAGCCTTCGTTGTGTTTTCTCTGGTGACCATTCAGCGTGCGAAGCCCTGACCTGCCATCCTCCTGGGCAATTATGTGTGAAAGACATCTCACTGTCCTAGAAATGCTACAGACATTATGAAAACAAGCCCAGATTCCCCCAGGGTGAAATTCCCCTTTAACATATGTATAGATCCTATATCGCATCCCCTTTAAGCTGTGTGACAAAAAATATAATAATTACCATTTTTATCCTCCCCTTCTCTTTTCTCTTTCCATTTTTACAGAAAGAAACAGGCACGTTGAAACCCTGTTATAATACTGTACATGGTAATTAACATGGCTATTTGTCTATTTGTGGGCTTCCTGTCCTAGTCTGGAGTAGCCAAAGAAGAAATGACCTTCTCTTGCAGAGTGGAAATGTAATTTCACAGCCTGTTAGTTAGGATTTGAATTTCAACAGTAAACAGGACAGGAGAGATGGGTGCTTGTGTGTGTTGGGGGCCACACCCCCAGGCACTCATGCCCACTAGTACCACTTTGGTAGGGGCCTTGGGGTCCAGTGGGGCCCTCACCACCAGGTCAACAGTCTCTCTGTGCTTTAAGTGTGTAAACACTGAAAGAGTGGATGGCTCCCATGAACCCAACATAATAAACATTTACAAACAATTGCGGAAAAGGAGGAACAGAGGGGGAAAGAGAGAAATTGAGGGAGAGAGAGATGGAGAGAGACAGTAACAGAGAGCGGGAGAGAGAGAGAGATAGGGAATGAGAGTGAAGAGAGATGGAGAGAGAGATAGAGAATGAGAGTGAAGAGAGATGGAGAGAGAGAGAGAATGAGAGTGAAGAGAGATGAGAGAGAAAGAGAGGAAGAGAGAGAGAGACAGTGAGAAAGAGAGGAAGAGAGAGAGAGAGTGAGAAAGAGAGAGAGAGACAGAGAGAGAGAGATAAATAGAGAGAGAGAGAGAGACAGAGAGAGAGATAAAGAGAGCGAGAGAGAGAGGGAGAGAAAGAGAGCGAGCGTATGAGAGGAAGAAAGAGAGGCAATGAAATAGAAATGGTGTCCGAACCATTAAAGAGAACACTTATTCAAACTGCTAATGAAACATTTCAATAGTTCTATCCCCAGCCCATTATGTGGATGAGAACAAAACAAGCTGTCAGCAAAAAACACAAGGGACCAACAATATAAAGATATGAGAAAGCCTGTGTTTGAGAGATTCTCTTCAGTTTATTTTGATTGTGAAAGGATCATATCATGAGTTCATGGTCCACTCATACCCAAGTTGTTAGATACAAAGGAAATATGTTTTTCAGAGAGGGCACTGAAATAAGCTAAAATACACAACAGCAGGATTCATTGATTTTTCGCAATCTCGCAACGTACAGTTGAAGACGGAAGTTTACATACACCATAGCCAAATACATTTAAACTCAGTTTTTCACAATTCCTGACATTTAATCCTAGTAAATTCCCTGTCTTAGGTCAGTTAGGATCACCATTTTATTTTAAGAATGTGAAATGTCAGAATAATAGTAGAGAGAATGATTTATTTCAGCTTTAATTTCTTTCATCACATTCAAGTGGGTCAGAAGTTTACATACACTCAATTAGTATTTGGTAGCATTGCCTTTAACTTGTTTAACTTGGGTCAAACGTTTTGGGTAGCCTTCCACAAGCTTCCCACAATAAGTTGGGTGAATTTTGGCCCATTTCTCCTGACAGAGCTGGTGTAACTGAGTCAGGTTTGTAGGCCTCCTTACTCGCACACGCTTTTTCAGTTCTGCCAACAAATGTTCTATAGGATTGAGGTCAGGGCTTTGTGATGGCCACTCCAATACCTTGACTTTGTTGTCCATTTTGCCACAACTTTGGAAGTATGCTTGGGGTCGTTGTCCATTTGGAAGACCCATTTGCGACCAAGCTTTAACTTCCTGACTGATGTCTTGAGATGTTGCTTCAATATATCCACATAATTTTCCTTCCTCATGATGCCATCTATTTTGTGAAGTGCACCAGTCCCTCCTGCAGCAAAGCACACCCACAGCATGATGCTGCCACCCCCGTGCTTCACGGTTGGGATGGTGTTCTTCGGCTTGCAAGCAGCCCCCTTTTTCCTCCAAACATAACGATGGTCATTATGGCAAAACAGTTATATTTTTATTTCATCAGACCAGAGGACATTTCTCCAAAAAGTAAGATCTTTGTCCCCATGTGCAGTTGCAAACTGTAGTCTGGCTTTTTTATGGCGGTTTTGGAGCAGTGGCTTCTTCCTTGCTGAGCGGCCTTTCAGGTTATGTAGATATATGATTCATTTTACTGTGGATATAGATACTTTTGTACCTGTTTCCTCCAGCATCTTCACAAGGTCCTTTGCTGTTGTTCTGGGATTTATTTGCACTTTTCGCACCGAAGTACTTTCATCTCTAGGAGACAGAACGATTCTCCTTCCTGAGCGGTATGATGGCTGCGTGGTCCCATGGTGTTTATACTTGCGTACTATTGTTTGTACAGATGAACGTGGTACCTTCAGGCGTTTGGAAATTGCTCCCAAGGATGAACCAGACTTGTGGAGGTCTACAATTTTTTATCTGAGGTCTTGGCTGATTTCTTAAAATTTTTCCATGATATCAAGCAAAGAGGCACTGAGTTTGAAGGTAGGCCTTGAAATACATCCACAGGTACACCTCCAATAGACTCAAATGATGTCAATTAGCCTATCAGAGGCTTCTAAAGCCATGACATCATTTTCTGGAATTTTCCAAGCTGTTTAAAGGCACAGTCAACTTAGTGTATGTAAACTTCTGACCCACTGGAATTGTGATACAGTGAATTATAAGTGAAATAATCTGTCTGTAAACAATTGTTGGAAAAATTACTTGTGTCATGCACAAAGTAGATGTCCTAACCGACTTGCCAAAACTATAGTTTGTTAACAAGAAATTTGTGGAGTGGTTGAAAAACAAGTTTTAATGACTCCAACCTAAGTGTATGTAAACTTCCGACTTCAACTGTATGTATGGTTATAGTATGGATATTGCGAAATAGGTTCAGCATTGATAGAAAAATGGCACCTTGCAGCTTAAAGTCATACCTGTGGGAAGAATTGCGAGTTAGATTGATAACTGGCAGGCATCACACTTAGAGAATGCTTATTATGCATAGTCTTGTAAAACATTCAGGAGGCCTCAGACTGAAACGGAGTGTACAACGAGAGATAGAGAGGCTATAATGAACCTAGAGAGATGTGAGAGGTTAGACCAAACACACACACACACCTGGAACTAAAACAAATAATATGCCATTTAGCAGACGCTTTTATCCAAAGCGACTTACAGTCATGCGTGAATACATTTTTGTGTATGGGTGGTCCCGGGGATCGAACCCACTACCTTGGCGTTACAAGCGCCATGCTCTACCAGCTGAGCTACAGAGGACCACAAATGATTAATTTTCATCCCTTAGGGTCTCCGTTGCAGCCTTTAATAATGGATTTCATATGACAGCTTGATATACCATGCATGTTTTCAAATTGAATAAGTTATGCCAAGGTAAAATAATAATTATTGTTGACCTTTTTGCACTTTGTACATATTTTCTGAATAGGCATATATTTTCATTTTATTTATTCATTTGATGGAGTAGAAGACAATATCTTTCCAAATCAGAGGACAAACTCACACTCAAATAGGACTGGCGGGATAAACTTAAGATGTGGCATGCTATCTGGGACTTCTGATGGAAGAAATCATACAGATATGGATTGTTCCATCGATTCCTATTGTCTCTAAATAAGAGAGCCAGAGAAGGTTGATTAAAATTGATTCAAAGTAGAAGGAGACTGAGCTACCTGTTTTGTTCTCCTATTTAAAATAATATCTGTTGAAAATAAGTGATTTCTATCAACATACAAGTTTCTCTATATGTTTTATTGTAATTTCTTTTTTTTACAAACACCCATTTATACCTAATCTTGGTTTACTCAGAGGAGAGAAAAAAAGAAATGTGGCAGCAAAGAAAGGCAGTTAGAATACAACAACACGGGCCACAGTCAAATCAAGGCCGTTCAAGATAGCAAATTAAGTACACTATCACAAATTCAATTATCCTGCTTCAATAAAAGTTTTAAAAAATCTCTCTTGGCCTTAATCATGCACTACAACAAGAATGTTCCTTTGAAAATCGATGAAATAGAACACAATAGTGTAATAGCTAAAACCTAAAGTTTAATTTGAGTTTTTTAATAGTGATTCAGGGGGCTTGATTCTTTGAAGTCTCTGGGAAGGGGAGGCATGATGATGAACTAGGGAGCAGTGTCTCTGATTACAAATACCCCAGCATGGAAACTAAACGTCCAGCAAAGTCCAGCCACAGGAAATATATGGACATATGCTTGTGTGTGTTTGCGTGTGTATGTGTGGGTTTGCATGTGTGTGAGTGTGTGTGAGCTGAACTCTTTTGGCATGGCTCAATCTGACCCATGTGACCAGGAAGAGATCAGAGTGGCCACGGTGGTCTCACTGATGTCTCATCATCACACACACATTATCTGGCTCCATCTCATCATCCCAGCCTATACAGTACACAGACAGAGTACAGCACAAATATACCAGAGACTTTTATGACCAGACGAAAGGCTAATCAGGACGTTCTACTGTCAGAGTATAGGCAATGTTATTGTTAACGCAACAACTAGTTCATTATCACTACTAAGGCTTTCTAAAACTATAGTAAATATGACAGAACATGAAATCAGTCCATACTAAGATTAAGCATAATCCTGCACTGAAAAAGCTTTTTCCACGAAGATTCTCCGTTGTGCTTGCTTTATAGTCCAGGACTAGGCTTCATCTGTGTCCGGGAAACCTCCCCTAAAACCCTCTAAACACATGGAAGAAGGAAACTTATAATTGCACTGCCCTGTACTGTTCCATATCAAACACAAACATACTAGATAATTGCAATGGATTAAGGAAGCCAATAGGAACTCTATAGACTTGTCCCTCCTACGGTGAAAGAAGGCTATCTCCACACCAACATGCAGTACACAGAACTCACATCAATAGCACCTTCTATAGCAGAGTACAAACCAAAGGGCTAGGAAAGAACAGAGAGAACATGGGAGACATGTCTTTGTATTCCTCTTTATGTTCCAGGTGTTAGTTAGTTGGACCCCATCTCTTCATCCTCCCTCTCTCCCTCCACCTCCTCCTCAGTCTGTTATCCCTCTCTCCCTCCACCTCCTCCTCAGTCTGTAATCCCTCTCTCCCTCCACCTCCTCCTCAGTCTGTAATCCCTCTCTCCCTCCACCTCCTCCTCAGTCTGTAATCCCTCTCTCCCGCCACCTCCTCCTCAGTCTGTTATCCCTCTCTCCCTCTACCTCCTCCTCAGTCTGTAATCCCTCTCTCCCGCCACCTCCTCCTCAGTCTGTAATCCCTCTATCCCTCCACCTCCTTCTCAGTCTGTTATCCCTCTCTTCCTCCACCTCCTCCTCAGTCTGTAATCCCTCTCTCCCATCACCTCCTCCTCAGTCTGTAATCCCTCTCTCCCTCCACCTCCTCCTCAGTCTGTTATCCCTCTCTCCCTCCACCTCCTCCTCAGTCTGTTATCCCTCTCTTCCTCCACCTCCTCCCCAGTCTGTTATCCCTCTCTCCCTCCACCTCCTCCTCAGTCTGTAATCCCTCTCTTCCTCCACCTCCTCCCCAGTCTGTAATCCCTCTCTCGCTCCACCTCCTCCTCAGTCTGTAATCCCTCTCTCCCTCCACCTCCTCCCCAGTCTGTAATCCCTCTCTTCCTCCACCTCCTCCTCAGTCTGTAATCCCTCTCTTCCTCCACCTCAGTCTGTTATCCCTCTCTCCCTCCACCTCCTCCCCAGTCTGTAATCCCTCTCTTCCTCCACCTCCTCCTCAGTCTGTTATCCCTCTCTCCCTCCACCTCCTCCTCAGTCTGTAATCCCTCTCTCGCTCCACCTCCTCCTCAGTCTGTAATCCCTCTCTTCCTCCACCTCCTCCTCAGTCTGTAATCCCTCTCTCCCTCCACCTCCTCCTCAGTCTGTTATCCCTCTCTTCCTCCACCTCCTCCTCAATCTGTAATCCCTCTCTTCCTCCACCTCCTCCTCAATCTGTAATCCCTCTCTTCCTCCACCTCCTCCCCAGTCTGTAATCCCTCTCTTCATCCACCTCCTCCTCAGTCTGTAATCCCTCTCTCCCTCCACCTCCTCCTCAGTCTGTAATCCCTCTCTCCCTCCACCTCCTCCTCAGTCTGTTATCCCTCTCTCCCTCCACCTCATCCTCAGTCTGTTATCCCTCTCTCCCTCCACCTCCTCCTCAGTCTGTTATCCCTCTCTCCCTCCTCCTCCTCCTCAGTCTGTTATCCCTCTATCTCCCTCCACTCCTGTACCTCCTCCTCACCCCATCTCTCTCCCTCCACTCCTGTACCTCCTCCTCACCCCATCTATCTCCCTCCACTCCTGTACCTCCTCCTCACCCCATCTATCTCCCTCCACTCCTGTACCTCCTCCTCACCCCATCTCTCTCCCTCCACTCCTGTACCTCCTCCTCACCCTATCTCTCTGACTCCACTCCTGTACCTCCTCATCACCCCATCTCTCTCCCCACTTCTGTACCTCCTCCTCACCCCATCTCTCTAACTCCACTCCTGTACCTCTTCCTCACCCCATCTCAGTGAAAAACAAGGAGTCTGCTTGTCGACAAAGGCACCAGGTCCACGTGTTCTTTCCCTCACCCTCTTTCTCCCCCTCTTTCTTTTCGTTTCTGTTCTTCCATCCCTCTGTTTCTGCTGCTGTCCAAGTTGCAGCTATAGAAGAGAGACATGAGTAGGCCCTGGAGGGTTCATTCCTTGACCATGCATTGTAAGGTAGTGGTATGCTTTAATAACCTTGAAGGACGTTTGGGCTAGTTGTGTCTAAACCGCAGACCATATTTGTCTGTAAATCATGTTTTAGTCTCTCATGACTGATTTAATTTACTTATTTCAGCTATTTGAGGGTTTTCTGTATAGTTGTCTAATGTTGGTGAGGCATAAAATTCTGTTTTAATGTTACTCCTGAATAAATATAGTTTTTCTTGGGTGTATTATACAAAACTGAGATTGACTTTAAAGTCTAAAGTGTAGGAATACAGGGGAAATCAGTTGTTGACACAGACATGGTGGTGTAGCAGGAAGATCGGAATGCCATGAACCAAGAGGTTGTGGGTTCAAATGATGAATAACAATGACTGTATAAATAAACATACACAATGTAATCAAGTATGTCAAAGTGTGTCATATATGTCAGTTGATAACACTGTGACTATTTCGTGATGTTCCGGCGATATCCTAACCACTCATTTTTGTTTGCAGGGCATCACCTGTGAAATCTCATGTAAAAAATATTAATCTGTGAGAATGGTAATCCACCTGTGGCCCATAGGGCTCTGGTTAAGGTTATGAGATCACTACCAGTTCTCACAGTCTCATGTCAGAATTAGACATTCATCCATGTTTCTCTAACATCACATTTCAAAGTTGTTCCAAGTCAAACTTAAAAGTCCTTAAGGTTAAGGATTAACTCAAATAAATACTTTCTATTGCTGGATTTGAACTTGCAACCTTTGGAATCACAGGCAGATACTTACGCCCATCCGCCATCCACAATGCCCTAGCAAAACCGAAAACTACCTGAAGGTAACAGTGCTCACTGTTGCCCCTAACGGACGGTTTCCATGTAATCTCCCGACGTCCTCAAACATGGATGGACGTTGAATACTGACTTGTATCACGGGTGAGCTGGCTGGAAAAACCATATGTGAAACTTCATGGGAAATATCATCACATGTGAAGTGTTCCAAAACCACATGGTTTCACATGATTTAACGTGAAATCATATGGTTTGTATAGTAGACAGACAAACTACTGATAAAGCTGCAGGCTCATTTCTTTGCACAGGAAATATATTCACTGAATATGCATCCCAAATGGCACCTAGTGTTCCAAATATAGTACACTACCTTTGACCAGGTTGCACTATACAAGGAATAGGGTGTCATTTGGGACACCGCCAGAGTGACGACCCATCTCCTGCGGCACAGAGAGACATGCAAAACACTGTTCCCAGCAAACCATTACGTAATTGATTGAATGAACCTGGGACACTGTCATTATGAAGGATGTTAATACCAACCCACTGATGGGGTTACGCCAACGTAGGTAAGAAGAAGAGGATGTGATGATGCCCACAATAAGTAATCCTTCATATGGCCCTGCCTAGACCTAGTGCCTACCTCTACCACTCTCACCGGAAATCAAAGACCCTACAACCAAGGGAATATGGAAGAGTACTCTACAAGTGACTATCTCCATCTTACCTTGAACTCACTCCACCACTTTCTACTCTCCCACTTCTCTTCTCTCAATTGCTGTCCCACCTGCCTCCAGTCTAGATATTTACAGTGCTGTCCCGTGCCTCTAGTCTAGATTTTTACAGTACTGTCCCTTTCCACCAGTCTAGATATTTACAGTGCTGTCCCCATGCCTCCAGTCTAGATATTTACAGAGCTGTCCCCTGCCTCCAGTCTAGATATTTACAGAGCTGTCCACTGCCACTAGTCTAGATATTTACAGTGCTGTCCCTTTCCTCCAGTCTAGATATTTACAGTGCTGTCCCCATGCCTCCAGTCTAGATATTTACAGTGCTGTCCACCCTGCCTCCAGCCTACATATTTACAGTGCTGTCCCCTGCCTATAGTCTAGATATTTACAGTGCTGTCCCCCTGCCTACAGTCTAGATATTTACAGTGCTGTCCCCATGCCTACAGTCTAGATATTTACAGTGCTGTCCACCCTGCCTCCAGTCTAGATATTTACAGTGATGTCCCCCTGCCTCCAGTCTAGATATTTACAGGGCTGTCCCCTGCCTCTAGTCCAGATATTTACAGTGCTGTCCCCTTGCCTCCAGTCTAGATATTTACAGTGCTGTCCCCCTGCCTCCAGTCTAGATATTTACAGTGCTGTCCCCTGCCTTTAGTCTAGATATTTACAGTGCTGTCCCCCTGCCTCCAGTCTAGATATTTACAGTGCTGTCCCCCTGCCTCCAGTATAGATATTTACAGTGCTGTCCCCTGCCATTAGTCTAGATATTTACAGTGCTGTCCCCCTGCCTCCAGTCTAGATATATACAGTGCTGTCCCCCTGCCTGCAGACTAGATATTTACAGTGCTGTCCCCCTGTCTCCAGTCTAGATATTTACAGTGCTGTCCCCTGCCTCCAGTCTAGATATTTACAGTGCTGTCCCCTACCTCCAGTCTAGATATTAACAGTGCTGTCCAACTGCCTATAGTCTAGATATGTACAGTGCTGTCCCCCTGCCTCCAGTCTAGATATTTACAGTGCTGTCCCGTGCCTCTAGTCTAGATTTTTACAGTACTGTCCCTTTCCACCAGTCTAGATATTTACAGTGCTGTCCCCCTGCCTCCAGTCTAGATATTTACAGTGCTGTCCCCCTGCCTCCAGTATAGATATTTACAGTGCTGTCCCCTGCCATTAGTCTAGATATTTACAGTGCTGTCCCCCTGCCTCCAGTCTAGATATATACAGTGCTGTCCCCCTGCCTGCAGACTAGATATTTACAGTGCTGTCCCCCTGTCTCCAGTCTAGATATTTACAGTGCTGTCCCCCTAACTCCAGTCTAGATATTTACAGTGCTGTCACCTGCCTATAGTCTAGATATGTACAGTGCTGTCCCCCTGCCTCCAGTCTAGATATTTCCTTTGCTGCCTCCAGTCTAGATATTTACAGTGCTGTCCCCCTGCCTCCAGTCTAGATAGTTACAGTGCTGTCCCCCTGCCTCCAGTCTAGATATATATAGTGCTGTCCCCTTAACTCCAGTCTAGATATTTACAGTGCTCTCCCCCTGCCTCCAGTCTAGATATTTACACAACTGTCCCCCTGCCTCCATTCTAGATATTTACAGTGCTGTTCCCCTGCTTCCAGTCTAGATATTTACAGTGCTGTCCCTCTGCCTCCAGTCTAGATATTTACAATGCTGTCCCCCTGCCTCCAGTCTAGATATTTACAGTGCTGTCCCCCATGCCTCCAGTCTAGATATTTACAGTGCTGTCCCCCATGACTCCAGTCTAGATATTTACTTTGCTGCCTCCAGTCTAGATATTTACAGTGCTATCCCCCTGCCTCCAGTCTAGATAGTTATAGTGCTGTCCCCCTACCTCCAGTCTAGATATTTACAGTGCTGTCCCCCTGCTTCCAGTCTAGATATTTACAGTGCTGTCCCTCTGCCTCCAGTCTAGATATTTACAATGCTGTCCCCCTGCCTCCAGTCTAGATATTTACAGTGCCGTCCCCCTTGCCTCCAGTCTAGATATTTACTTTGCTGCCTCCAGTCTAGATATTTACAGTGCTGTCCCCCTGCCTCCAGTCTAGATAGTTATAGTGCTGTCCCCCTACCTCCAGTCTAGATATTTACAGTGCTGTCCCCCTAACTCCAGTCTAGATATTTACAGTGCTGTCCCCCTAACTCCAGTCTAGATATTTACAGTGCTGTCCCCCTGCCTCTATTATAGATATTTACAGTGCTTTCCCCCTGCCTCCAGTCTTGATATTTACACTGCTGTCCCCTGCCTCCAGTCTAGATGGTTACAGTGCTGTCCCCCTGCCTCCAGTCTAGATATATATAGTGCTGTCCCCTTAACTCCAGTCTAGATATTTACAGTGCTGTCCCCCTGCCCCCAGTCTAGATATTTACACAACTGTCCCCCTGCCTCCATTCTAGATATTTACAGTGCTGTTCCCCTGCTTCCAGTCTAGATATTTACAGTGCTGTCCCTCTGCCTCAAGTCTAGATATTTACAATGCTGTCCCCCATGCCTCCAGTCTAGATATTTACAGTGCTGTCCCCCATGCCTCCAGTCTAGATATTTACAGTGCTGTCCCCCATGCCTCCAGTCTAGATATTTACTTTGCTGCCTCCAGTCTAGATATTTACAGTGCTATCCCCCTGCCTCCAGTCTAGATAGTTATAGTGCTGTCCCCCTACCTCCAGTCTAGATATTTACAGTGCTGTCCCCCTGCTTCCAGTCTAGATATTTACAGTGCTGTCCCTCTGCCTCCAGTCTAGATATTTACAATGCTGTCCCCCTGCCTCCAGTCTAGATATTTACAGTGCTGTCCCCCATGCCTCCAGTCTAGATATTTACAGTGCTGTCCCCCTTGCCTCCAGTCTAGATATTTACTTTGCTGCCTCCAGTCTAGATATTTACAGTGCTGTCCCCCTGCCTCCAGTCTAGATAGTTATAGTGCTGTCCCCCTACCTCCAGTCTAGATATTTACAGTGCTGTCCCCCTAACTCCAGTCTAGATATTTACAGTGCTGTCCCCCTGCCTCTATTATAGATATTTACAGTGCTTTCCCCCTGCCTCCAGTCTTGATATTTACACTGCTGTCCCCTGCCTCCAGTCTAGATATTTACAGTGCTGTCCCCCTGCCTCCAGTCTAGATGTGTACAGTGCTGTCCCTCTGCCTCCAGTCTAGATATTTACAGTGCTGTCCCCCTGCCTCCAGTCTAGATATTTACAGTGCTGTCCCCCTGCCTCCAGTCTAGATAATTACAGTGCTGTACCCCTGCCTTCAGTCTAGATATTTATAGTGCTGTCCCCCTGCCTCCAGTCTAGATATTTACAGTGTTGTCCCCCTGCCTCCAGTCTAGATATTTACAGTGCTGTCCCCCTGCCTCTATTCTATATATTTACAGTGCTGTCCCCCTTCCTCCAGTCTAGATATTTATAGTGCTGTCCCCCTGCCTCCAGTCTATATATTTATAGTGCTGTCCCCCTGCCTCCAGTCTAGATATTTACACTGCTGTCCCCCTGCCTCCAGTCTTGATATTTACAGTGCTGTCCCCCAGCCTCCAGTCTAGATATTTACAGTGCTGTCCCCCTGCCTCCAGTCTAGATATTTACAGTGCTGTCCCCCTGCCTCTTCTAGATATTTATATTGCTGCCCCCCTTCCTCCGTTCTAGATGAGATTCTGTTATATTCTATTTCATTAATATTTATATTGTGCTCTTTGTTCTGTGGCTGCCGACCTTGCCCCACCCCGCCACCCCGCCACCCCGCCACTATAAAGTACACTATAAAACACACTAGTCTGTAAGTACACTATAAAACACACTAGTCTGTAAGTCCACTATAAAACACAGTAGTTTGTAAGACCACTATAAAACACACTAGACTGTAAGTACACAATAAGAGACTTGAAAAAGGAAGAAATTGATTCCTTTAATGACCTTTTCTACCACCACTAATGGGCTAGTCCCTTACCTCCCACCATCAATAATGGGCTAGTGCATTACCTCCCACCACCACTAATGGGCAAGTCTGTTACCTCCCTCCACCACTACTGGGCAAATCCATTACCTCCCACCACCACAAATGGGCAAATCCATTACCTCCCTCAAAAACTAATGGGCAAGTCCATTACCTCCCACCACCACTAATGGGCAAATCCATTATCTCCCACCACCACTAATGGGCAAGTCCATTACCTCCCACCACCACTAATGGGCAAATCCATTACCTCCCACCACCACTAATGGGCAAATCCATTACCTCCCACCACAACTAATGGGCAAATCCATTACCTCCCACCACCACTAATGGGCAAATCCATTACCTCCCACCACCACAAATGGGCAAATCCATTACCTCCCACCACCACTAATGGGCAAATCCATTACCTCCCACCACCTCTAATGGGCAAATACATTACCTCCCATCACCACTAATGGACAAATCAATTACCTCCCACCACCACTAATGGGCAAATACATTACCTCCCACCACCACTAATGGGCAAATCCATTACCTCCCACCACCACTAATGGGCAAATCCATTTCCTCCCAGCACCACTAATGGGCAAATCCATTACCTCCCACCACCACTAATGGGCAATTCCATTACCTCTGCGAAGGGAGAGTGGGTAGCAATAGAGCCGACAATAGTACTATGGCTTCCTGTCACGTCCCAGAGTTACTCCTCTTGTCTTTAATCAGGTACTAAGGCTCTGTGGGTCGATATATATCATTAATGTGTGCTTTAAAGTGTGCAGAGAATACTATTTGTAGAATTGAGAAGTTCTTGAACTCCAAAACTTCAGGAAGAAATTATGATAAATTGAGGACATAATTTACACATTTAAAAGTTTACTTGACAAACTTTTATTTAACAATATCCTTTATTACCATTAACTAGAGTTGCACCCCTTCTCAAAAAACCAACACTCGATCCCTCTGATGTCAACAACTACAGACCAGTATCCCTTCTTTCTTTTCTCTCCAAAACTCTTGAGCGTGCCGTCTCTAGCCAACTCTCTTGCTATCTCTCTCAGAATGACCTTCTTGATCCAAACCAGTCAGGTTTCAAGACTGGTCATTCAACTGAGACTGCTCTTCTCTGTGTCACGGAGGCTCTCCGCACTGCTAAAGCTAACTCTCTCTCCTCTGCTCTTGTCCTTCTAGACCTGTCTGCTACCGTTGATACTGTGTACCATCAGATCCTCCTCTCCACCCTCTCCGGGTTGGACATCTCCGGCGCGGCTCACTCTTGGATTGCGTCCTACCTGACCGGTCGCTCCTACCAAGTGGCGTGGCGAGAATCTGTCTCCGCACCATGTGCTCTCACCACTGGTGTCCCCCAGGGCTCAGTTCTAGGCCCTCTCCTATTCTCGCTATACACCAAGTCACTTACATTTACATTTTAAATTTTAGTCATTTAGCAGACGCTCTTATCCAGAGCGACTTACAGTTAGTGCATACATAATTTTTTTTTCATACCCCCCGTGGGAATCGAACCCACAACCCTGGCGTTGCGAACGCCATGCTCTACCAACTGAGCTACATCCCTGCCGGCCATTCCCTCCCCTACCCTGGACGAAGCTGGGCCAATTGTGCGCCGCCACATGGGTCTCCCGGTCGCGGCCGGCTACGACAGAGCCTGGATTCGAACCAGGATCTCTAGTGGCACAGCTTAGACCACTGTGCCACTCGGGAGGCCCACTTGGCTCTGTCATATCCTCACATGGCCTCTCCTATCATTGCTACGCAGACGACACACAACTAATCTTCTCCTTTCCCCCTTCTGATAACCAGGTGGCGAATCGCATCTCTGCATGTCTGGCAGACATATCAGTGTGGATGACGGATCACCACCTCAAGCTGAACCTCGGCAAGACGGAGCTGCCCTTCCTCCCGGGGAAGGACTGCCCGTTCCATGATCTCGCCATAACAACTCCATTGTGTCCTCCTCCCAGAGTGCGAAGAGCCTTGGCGTGACCCTGTACAACACCCTGTCGTTCTCCGCTAACATCAAGGCGGTGACCCGATCCTGTAGGTTCATGCTCTTCAACATTCGGAGAGTACGACCCTGCCTTACACAGGAAGCAGCACAGGTCCTAATCCAGGCACTTGTCATCTCCCGTCTGGATTACTGCAACTCGCTGTTGCATGGCTCCCTGCCTGTGCCATTAAACCCCTACAACTCATCCAGAATGCCGCAGCCCGTCTGGTGTTCAACCTTCCCAAGTTCTCTCACGTCACCCCGCTCCTCCGCACACTCCACTGTCTTCCAGTTGAAGCTCGCATCTGCTTCAAGACCATGGTGCTTGCCTACGGAGCTGTGAGGGGAACGGCACCTCCGTACCTTCAGGCTCTGATCAGTCCCTACACCCAAACGAGGGCATTGCGTTCATCCACCTCTGGCCTGCTGGCCCCCCTACCTCTGCGGAAGCACAGTTCCCGCTCAGCCCAGTCAAAACTGTTCGCTGCTCTGGCACCCCAATGGTGGAACAAGCTCCCTCACGACGCTAGAACAGCGGAGTCACTCTTGAAACGCCCCACCTCTTTAAGGAATACCTGGGATAGGATAAAGTAATCCTGCTACCCCCCCACTTACCCCACCCCAAAGAAAGAAAAAAAAATGGTAAAGTGGTTTATCCCACTGGCTATAAGGTGAATGCACCAATTTGTAAGTCGCTCTGGATAAAGAGCGACTCTCTCTCATCTAACACACTTTCTCGCCCCTCTCTCTCTCTCCTCTAGCACTCTCTCTCTCTCTCTCTCTCTCTAGCACTCTAGCTATCTCTCTCTCTCTCTAGCGCTCCTACTCTCTCTGTCTAGCTATCTCTCTCTCTCCAGCACTCTCTCTCTCCTCTCTTTCTCTCTCTCTCTCTCTCTCTCTCTCTCTC
>NW_028164910.1:0-10000 GCF_964263955.1 Coregonus lavaretus
AGAAAGAAAGAAAGAAAGAAAGAAAGAAAGAAGAAAGAAAGAAAGAAAAGAAAAGAAGAAAGAAAGAAAGAAAGAAAGAAAGAAAGAAAGAAAGAAAGAAAGAAAGAAAGAAAGAAAGAAAGAAAGAAAGAAAGAAAGAAAGAATAAGAAAGAAAGAAAGAAAGAAAGAAAGAAAGAAAGAAAGAAAGAAAAGAAAGAAAGAAAGAAAGAAAGAAAGAAAGAAAGAAAGAAAGAAAGAAAGAAAGAAAGAAAGAAAGAAAGAAAGAAAGAAAGAAAGAAAGAAAGAAAAAGAAAGAAAGAAAGAAAGAAAGAAAGGCAGACAGAAAAGAAAGAAAGAAAGAAAGGCAGACAGAAAAGAAGAGTAGTGCATGAACACTGAACCAGTCAGGCCTCTGGGCTCTGCCAAAGTTTTCATTATGAGGAGAAACTGATAATAATGAATTACCTTTGATTAATTCTTACCTTTGATCCATCTATCTGTCGAGCCCAAAACTGGATCTGACAGCAGTCTTATCAGGTATGTGTCCTCTTCCAATGATTAAGGAGATAATTTGGCATCAAACGATTAATTATGGAAATTCTCTTTCTCTCTCTCTCTCTCTCTCTCTCTCTCTCTCTCTCTCTCTCTCTCGCTCTCTCTCTCTCTCTCTCTCTCTCTCTCTCTCTCTCTCTCTCTCTCTCTCTCTCTCTCTCTCTCTCACTCTCTCTCTCTCTCTCTCTCTCTCTCTCTCTCTCGCTCTCGCTCTCTCTAACTCTCTCTAACTCTCTCTCTCTATATATAACTCTCTCTCTCTCTCTCTCTCTCTTTCTTTCTCTCTCTCTCTCTCTCTCTCTCTCTCTCTCTCTCTCTCTCTCGCTCTCTCACTCTCTCTCTGTCTTTCTGTATTTTTCTCTCTCTGTCTCTGTCTCTCTCTCTCTGTGTGTGTGTGAGAGAGAGTCTTGCTAAATAATATTAATAATAAAAGAAACAGAGATATTTTAGAGTCATATCCTTAAAGAGACATTGTATGATGCAACACTTCTGGGAGCTAGTAGTATTTCCTAACCAAGAGGTGTACAGTGCAAGGTTCTGCAGCAGTGGCATATATCACAACCCGAGGGCACATGCTTCGTCGCCATGTTTCCCCTGGCTGCGCCGTCGGTGGGCTAGCCTGTGTGCATGTAAATCCAGCAGCCCCGCTATCGCTGGTCTCATCCGTTACACTCTGCTCCCATTCAATCAGAGTCCCCGCGCCTCAGTGGAACCAGGAACAGCAGATAAAATTCTCATTATTGTGCTGAATATAAGGGACCGGTGATAGGGTACACACACAGGGATACATGTACACACACACACACATACACACACACTCACAGAGAAACACACACACACTCATAGAGAAAAACACACACACATTAACATACACAAACATGCTTAAATGAGTACACACAATTGCAAATACAGATAACATTCTAATGTAAAAAAACACAACGCGCGCACACACACACACGCGCTCAAACACACACACACACACACACACACAAACTGGGGACTTCCTACTCCTGGTAGGGGACTTTGTTTGAGCTTTTAGCCTGATTTGTGTGCTGGGGGAGCTTTATCATGGCCACTGTGTTTGTTTCCATTACAGCAGTCATGCAAAGTCCTGCTCAAACAGAATCTAGCAGGGGCCTCTGTTGATGTAGGAATGTGTGTGTGTGTGCGTGTGTGTGTGTGTGTGTTTGTGTGTGTGTGCGCACCATATGTCCATATTTCTCTCTACTGCAGTCTACTATTTGTGCAACCGTTTCCATATCTACTATTTTTCTGATTTCTGTTTGTGTTTTCTATGTGAATATAAAAGTGTGTGTACTTGTGAATGTGCAAATGTGTGTGTATGGGTGCATATTTGACTTTGTGCATACCTGAGTGGCAGGTTAACGTTTATCGTCATGAGTCTTGCCCTGGAGGCAGAACTGAGCGATTTCCGCTAGATGGGCCAGCTGCAAAGTCAAAATTAGATATATAGTAAAAATTAATGAAAGCAAAACTGTGCTTTTTGGTCTTAATTTAAGGTTACGGTTAGGCATTAGGGTTAGCGGTGTGGTTAAGGTTAAGGTTATGGTTAGATTTAAAATCAGACTTTATGACTTTGTGGGTGTTACCAGCTAATGACCACTCTGCAGAGCTGCCTCTAGAGCAAGACTCATGACAATAAACGTCAACCTGTGCCTGAGTGTGTATGCATATATGTATGTGTGTGTCTACATGTGTGTGAGAGAGAGTGAGAACGAGAGAGTCGCCAGGGGAAATTTATCCAGCATATGGAAACCACATTGTTTATTCATGCCTTCTAAATTGAAGTGTGCATCCCTGAGACAGAGAGAGAAGAAAGTATTCACCCCCCTTGGCATTTTTCCTATTTTGTTGCCTTGCAACCTGGAATTAAAATTGATTTTTGGGGGTTTGTATCATTTGATTTACACAACATGCCTACCAAGTTGAAGATGCAAAAATAACAGAAAGACAAAAAAAAAAAGAAAACTTGAGCGTGCATAACTATTCACCCCCACCAAAGTCAATACTTTGTAGAGCCACCTTTTGCAGCAATTACAGCTGCAAGTCTCTTGGGGTATGTCTCTGTAAGCTTGGCACATCTAGCCACTGGGATTTCTAACCATTCTTCAAGGAAAAACTACTCCAGCTCCTTCAAGTTGGATGGGTTCCGCTGGTGTACAGCAATCTTTAAGTCATACCACAGATTCTCAATTGGATTGAGGTCTGGGCTTTGACTAGGCCATTCCAAGACATTTAAATGTTTCCCCTTAAACCAGTCAAGTGTTGCTTTAGCAGTATGCTTAGGGTCATTGTCCTGCTGGAAGGTGAACCTCCGTCCCAGTCTCAAATCTCTGGAAGACTGAAACAGGTTTCCCTCAAGAATTTCCCTGTATTTAGCGCCATCCATCATTCCTTCAATTCTGACCAGTTTCCCAGTCCCTGCCATGCTTCACTGTGGGGATGGTGTTCTTTGGGTGATGAGAGGTGTTGGGTTTGCGTCAGACAGAGCTTTTTTTGATGGCTAAAAAGCTCAATTTGAGTCTCATCTGACCAGAGTACCTTCTTCCATCTGTTTGGGGAGTCTCCCACACGCCTTTTGGTGAACACCAAACGTGTTTACTTATTTTTTTCTTTAAGTAATGGCTTTTCCTGGCCACTCTTCCGTAAAGCCTAGCCTAGCTCTGTGGAGTGTACGGCTTAAAGTGGTCCTATGGACAGATACTCCAATCTCCGCTGTGAAGCTTTTGCAGCTCCTTCAGGGTTATCTTTGGTCTCTGTTGCCTCTCTGATTAATGCCCACCTTGCCTGGTCCGTGAGTTTTGGTGGGCGGCCCTCTCTTGGCAGGTTTGTTGTGGTGCCATATTCTTTCCATTTTTTAATAATGGATTTAATGGTGCTCCGTGGGATGTTCAAAGTTTCAGATTTTTTTTTATAACCCAATCCTGATCTGTACTTCTCCACAACTTTGTCCCTGACCTGTTTGGAGAGCTCCTTGTTCTTCATGGTGCCGCTTGCTTGGTGGTGCCCCTTGCTTAGTGGTGTTGCAGACTCTGGGGCCTTTCAGAACAGGTGTATATATACTGAGATCATGTAACACTTAGATTGCACACAGGTGGACTTTATTTCACTAATTATGTGACTTCTGAAGGTAATTGGTTGCACCAGATCTTATTTAGGGGCTCATAGCAAAGGGGATGAATATGCACGCACCACTTTTCCGTTATTTATTTTGTATATTTTTTAAACACCAATTTGGACTATTTTTGTGTATGTCCATTACATGAAATCCAAATAAAAATCCATTTAAATTACAGGTTGTAATGCAACAAAATAGGAAAAACGACAAGTGGGGATGAATACTTTTGCAAGGCACTGTAATCCTCATAAGTATATATTATCGCCCTTACCTACCCCTCCTGAGATTCTATGTATCATGAGCCAGTGTGTGATTACCTCTGTATGTTAGTGTATATGTTGCACTCTAAGTGAAAGCCTGTACCACTGTGTCTGAGAGAGAGACAGAGAGAGAGAGAGAGACAGAGAGAGAGAGAGAGAGAGAGAGAGAGAGAGAGAGAGAGAGAGAGAGAGAGAGGAGAGAGAGAGAGAGAGAGAGAGAACAGAGAGAGAAACAGAGCGAGAGAGAGACAGAGAGAGAGAGAGAGACAGAAAAGACAGAGAGAGACAGAGATATAGAGACAGAGACAGACACCAGGGAAATTCATCCAGCACATGGAAACCCCATTGTTTATTCATGCCTTCTAAATTGAAGTGTGCATCCCTGTACTCTCCCACTCTCCTGGCTGTTCTCTTCTGTGTGTTTAGACAAGCAGGTAGAAAGACAGACAGAGAGACAGAGAGACAGACAGCAGACAGACAGAGAGACAGAGAGAGAGACAGACAGACAGACAGACGAGACAGAGACAGAGAAGAGAGAGAGAGAGAGAGAGAGAGAGAGAGAGAGAGAGAGAGAGAGAGAGAGAGAGAGAGAGAGAGAGAGAGAGAGAGAGAGAGAGAGAGAGGCAGGCAGGCAGGCAGGCAGGCAGGCAGGCAGGCAGGCAGGCAGGCAGGCAGGCAGGCAGGCGAGAGAGAGAGAGAGAGAGAGAGAGAGAGAAGAGAGAGAGAGAGAGAGAGAGAGAGAGAGAGAGAGAGAGAGAGACAGAGAGAGAGAGAGAGAGAGAGAGAGAGAGAGAGAGAGAGAGAGAGAGAGAGAGAGAGAGAGAGAGAGAGAGAGAGAGAGAGAGAGAGAGAGAGTGGCAGATATAGAAAAAAAGGAGAAACAAGAGATAGAGAGAGACAGAGAGAGAGAGAGATCTGGCCTGACATACCAATTAGGATCTGGCTAAAAATACTTAAATCAGTTGTAGAACCCATTGCCCTTCGTGGTTGTGAGGTCTGGGGTCCGCTCACCAACCAAGAATTCACAAAATGGGACAAACACCAAATTGAGACTCTGCATGCAGAATTCTGCAAAGATATCCTCAGTGTACAACGAAAAACACCAAATGCAGAGCAGAATTAGGCCAACACCCGCTAATTATCAAAATCCAGAAAAGAACCATTAAATTCTATAACCACTTAAAAGGAAGCGATTCCCAAACCATCCATAACAAAGCCATCACCTACAGAGAGATTAACTTGGAGAAGAGTCCCCTAAGCAAGCTGGTCCTGGGGCTCTGTTCACAAACACAAACAGACCCCACAGAGACCCAGGACAACAACAACACAATTAGACCCAACCAAATCATGAGAACACAAAAAGAGAATTACTTGACACATTGGAAAGAATTAACAAAAAAACAGAGCAAACTAGAATGCTATTTGGCCCTAAACAGAGAGTATGCAGTGGCAGAATACCTGACCACTGTGACTGACCCAAACTTAAGGAAAGCTTTGACTATGTACAGACTCAGTGAGCATAGCCTTGCTATTGAGAAAGGCAGACCTGGCTCTAAAAGAAGACAGGCTATGTGCACACTGCCCACAAAATGAGGTGGAAACTGAGTTGCACTTCCTAACCTCCTGCCAAATGTATGACCATATTAGAGACATATATTTCCCTCAGATTTTAGTGATCCACAAAGAATTTGAAAACAAACCCAATGTTGAAAAACTCCCTTATCTACTGGGTGAAAAACCACAGTGTGCCATCACAGCAGCAAGATTTGTGACCTGTTTCCACAAGAAAAGGGCAACCAGTGAAGAACAAAACCATTGTAAATACAACCCATATTTAGGTTTATTTATTTTCCCATTTGTACTTTAACTATTTGCACATTGTTACAACACTGTATGTATACATAATATGACATTTGAAATGTCTTTATTCTTTTTGAACTTCTGAGTGTAATGTTTACTGTTAATATTTATTGTTTATTTCACTTTTGTTTACTATCTACTTCACTTGCTTTGGCAATGTTAACAGACGTTTCCCATGCCAATAAAGCCCTTAAATTAAAATTGAAATTGAATTGAGAGAGAGAGAGAGCGAGAGAGAGAGAGAGCGAGAGAGAGAGAGAGAGACATGGATAAAAAGAAACAGATACATCCAGAATCGGATTATTTCTGAAGACTCTATCTGTCCACTCCATTTGATACAGGACAATATAATGAGAACCATCAGTCCATAAGGAAGGGGGTTCATAGAATATGGAGAGAAGGTCTCAGAATCTCTATTAATATGGAGAGAAGTTCTCACAATCACCTTTAATATGGAGAGAATTTCTCTGAAACCCCTTTAATATGGAGAGAAGTTCTCTGAATCCCCTTTAATATGGAGAGAAGTTCTCAGAATCACCTTTGAAATTGAGAGAATTTCTCTGAAACCCCTTTAATATGGAGAAAAGTTATCTGAATCCCCTTCAATATGGAGAGAAGTTCTCAGAATCCCCTTTAATATTGAGAGTTCTCTGAATCCCCTTTAATATGGAGAGAAGTTCTCAGAATCCCCTTTAATATGGAGAGAAGTTCTCAGAATTCCCTTTAGGTTTCAAGTGTTTTATTGACACGTGCACAAGTACACATGCACTTTAAAGGGGATTCAGAGAACTTCTCTCCGTATTAAAGGGGATTCAGAGAACTTCTCTCCACTCCAGATAAAAATCAAGGCCCAATAGTTTGTAATGAGGTCTCCATGGTTTTTATTCACTACTATAGAGCCACACACCCACGCGTGCATGCACACACACACACACACACACACACACACACACACACACACACACACACACACACACACACAGACTGACGGCCCCCAATAGGAACTGGAATAGAATGAAGGTAGGAATGTCGTGACGGTATTGTCGGTTTCCATCTATAGCCCTTTTGATTCCTCCCCATCCATTGTTCCCCATTTCAGTGATTCACGTCATCTTTGAATGGGTGAGATATTTTGTGCTTGGACTTGGACCCAGATCCTTCACCACACTAAATGTTATAATAACACAATGACATTAAGATGTGATGATGATAACATGATCATTGTGAGAAAAGAGGTAGAACATTGGTCTTTTGTAATAATCAATTTGTGTGAGCAAACAGAGAAAAGTGGGTGTTATTCAAGGGTCGTCCAATCAGAGAACAAGAGACAAAGATTCACTAATATCAATAGGACTGTGTGGCAATGCAAATGCTTCATCACAAACCCTCTCCTGTCGCCCTCAATAGATGAAAGTAGGTTGCTTTGAAAATGGCTGCCCTGCTAAAGCTTCCTTCTCCCTCTCTCCATCCTCACCTACTTCCTGTTGGCATATGTCCCTCCTATGCTAAACAAACGCCAGCCAAAGAAAGCAAACCTCCTGAATAATACACACTTCCAAAGTCCCTACAGACAAACAGTGAAGGCAGAGATGTAGCAGTATCGACCATATTTGGGCCTTTTTCGTCGCCATCTCTTTCAATATTTTACATTTAAGTCATTTAGCAGACACTCTTATCCAGAGTGACTTACAGTTAGTGAGTGCATACATTTTCATACTGCATACCGAAATATATAGCCTGGTTAAACCAGACTGAACAGTGCACTCGCTATTGTTTCACTTCAACTTTCACGTTGACTTCCAGGCTATTTTCGGTATGCATTCCTCAGCCATTTTCTCCCAGGCTCTAATTACCTGTCATAAGAGACTCCCTATAGAAGAGGGCACTGTTTTGGCCAGAGCCCTAAAAGAGCACACTACTTGCCCTATGGTGGCTGGTCAAAATGTTAAAAGTAGTGCACTACATAAGGAAAAGGGTGCCATTTGAGACAGTCATCTTCTCCCAGCCAGGCCCTAATTACCTGTCTTAATAGAATCCCTATAGCAGAGTGGAGGGATGTTTCCACTAATGTGTATAGAACGGTACAGATAATTACATGCCCCTGAAATTTAGAGAGACACATTTCAAAGACATATAAAAAAAAATCTAACGTTTTTATTTCATCTGTCGTCTTTCTCTATCGGTGCGGTCCAATTTGCAGAGTGTAGCTTTTAATTAGGTGAGTCACTGTAGTAGAGGAGCTTGAGGGTCTGTCCGGGATAAGCACACACGACATTGGTTGTGTGTGTGTGTGGGGGGGGTGTGTGTGCGTGCATGTGCGTTCGTTTGTGTGTGTATGCTACATCTGTCTGTGTGTGCTTCCTGACAGTGAAGCGTACTCCCTCTCTCTCTGCTAGCTGGTCTCCCCACACTCCTCTCCCCCTCCCTGACTGTAAACACTCCAGGCCCCACCATCCTCTCCACCCTCCCTGACTGTACACACTCCAGGCCTCCCCCTCTCTCTCCCCCCAGCATTAGTACCAACCCCCTCTCTCTCTCTCTCCCCCCAGCATTAGTACCAACCCCCTCTCTCTCTCTCCCCCCAGCATTAGTACCAACCCCCTCTCTCTCTCTCTCCCCCCAGCATTAGTACCAACCCCCTCTCTCTCTCTCCCTCCAGCATTAGTACCAACCCCCAGACCCCTCTCTCTCCCTCCAGCATTAGTACCAACCCCCTCTCTCTCTCTCCCTCCAGCATTAGTACCAACCCCCAGACCCCTCTCTCTCCCTCCAGCATTAGTACCAACCCCCTCTCTCTCTCTCCCTCCAGCATTAGTACCAACCCCCAGACCCCTCTCTCTCCCTCCAGCATTAGTACCAACCCCCTCTCTCTCTCTCCCTCCAGCATTAGTACCAAACCCCCAGACCCCTCTCTCTCTCCCTCCAGCATTAGTACCAACCCCCTCTCTCTCTCTCCCTCCAGCATTAGTACCAAACCCCCAGACCCCTCTCTCCCTCCAGCATTAGTACCAAACCCCCAGAACCCTCTCTCTCTCTCCCTCCAGCATTAGTACCAAACCCCCAGACCCCTCTCTCTCTCTCCCTCCAGCATTAGTACCAAACCCCCAGACCCCTCTCTCTCTCTCCCTCCAGCATTAGTACCAAACCCCCAGACCCCTCTCTCTCTCTCCCTCCAGCATTAGTACCAAACCCCCAGAACCCTCTATCTCTCTCTCTCCAGCATTAGTACCAACCCCCTCTCTCTCTCTCCCTCCAGCATTAGTACCAACCCCCAGACCCCTCTCTCTCCCTCCAGCATTAGTACCAACCCCCTCTCTCTCTCTCCCTCCAGCATTAGTACCAACCCCCAGACCCCTCTCTCTCCCTCCAGCATTAGTACCAACCCCCTCTCTCTCTCTCCCTCCAGCATTAGTACCAACCCCCAGACCCCTCTCTCTCCCTCCAGCATTAGTACCAACCCCCAGACCCCTCTCTCTCCCTCCAGCATTAGTACCAAACCCCCAGACCCCTCTCTCTCTCTCCCTCCAGCATTAGTACCAAACCCCCAGACCCCTCTCTCTCTCTCCCTCCAGCATTAGTACCAACCCCCTCTCTCTCTCTCCCTCCAGCATTAGTACCAACCCCCAGACCCCTCTCTCTCCCTCCAGCATTAGTACCAACCCCCTCTCTCTCTCTCCCTCCAGCATTAGTACCAACCCCCAGACCCCTCTCTCTCCCTCCAGCATTAGTACCAAACCCCCAGAACCCTCTATCTCTCTCCCTCCAGCATTAGTACCAAACCCCCAGACCCCTCTCTCTCCCTCCAGCATTAGTACCAAACCCCCAGACCCCTCTCTCTCTCCCTCCAGCATTAGTACCAAACCCCCAGAACCCTCTATCTCTCTCCCTCCAGCATTAGTACCAAACCCCCAGACCCCTCTCTCTCTCTCCCTCCAGCATTAGTACCAAACCCCCAGACCCCTCTCTCTCTCTCCCTCCAGCATTAGTACCAAACCCCCAGAACCCTCTATCTCTCTCCAGCATTAGTACCAAACCCCCAGACCCCTCTCTCTCCCCCCCAGCATTAGTACCAACCCAAAGCACACACAGACACCCTCTCTCTCTCCCCCCAGCATTAGTACAACCCCCCAGACCCCCCTCTCTCTCTCCCCCCAGCATTAGTACCAACCCCCCCCTCTCTCCCCCAGCATTAGTACAACCCCCCAGACC
>NW_028164910.1:15000-25000 GCF_964263955.1 Coregonus lavaretus
GTCTTCTGTTTCTCCATCCTTTACTCCTCTATCTCTGCCCTTGTACTGCCTTCTCTCCCTTTCTCAACATCTTCCTCTCACTGCCTCTCTCTATGTACTGTCAGTCTTTCTCATATCTCTCTCTTCTCCTCCTCCTCTTCTCACTGTCTCAGTAAGCAGCTCGGGTTCTAAACTCCAGGCTACAGTGTGAGTACACTGCCCATCTGTCAAAACAAGAAAACCGCAGCGGAAACGGCCAACTCCTCAGCATCTCTTACAGGCTGGAAGCATGGCAACTCTCCCACCTCTCTCCCTCCCTCCCTCCATCCCCTCCCTCCCGCCGTCTGGGTAAAACGATGGTGCCCTCCAAGCCAGATTTAGGGAGAGCAGGGGACTTCTTCTCCCCCAGGCACAAGCTAGTAGCCGCAGTTAGCAGCTAACAGTGGAACTGACAACCACAGTTACGCTATTAAGGGAGAGACGAATAAGCCCCTAGCTGAGGCTTATGGGTAAACAGGAAGTGTTACGGCGGTGTGTCAACGTTTCATTTCCTGGCCGGGGCCACCTGCCAGGCTAGAGAATAAATGCACCACCCCATACATAAATCATGTTTTAGTCACCTCCAAGCCACCTAATCCCTCGGTCCGAGATCCGACAGCTACTGTAACATTTAAATCTTGACAAGCATCCCTAGTAAATCACCAGCATGCCCCTGAAAATGCAACAGGACTGTTATCCACTGCTTTTGGACTGTCAGTGTGTTGTGCGTGTAGCTTTTCGGTTTGTCCTTGGTAACAATCAAACCACTATACAATCTGTTGCTTGTATAGCATTTAGCTTCTCTGATTATAGGTTGTATTAAGCAATATTGCCAAAGCAGAAGTTCAGGGGAAGTCATTCAAAACATTGATTTAGGTTTAAATTGGTAATTATTTTCCTTTTTATTTTCTGATTTACCTACTATTGGAGTCACTTAGGAGACTGGGGCTGGGATTCCCATGCAGTTGAGATTATTATGGGAATTCGATTTGCATTTTGTTCAGCGTGAGGTTCGCCATGAGGTGGCCGATGTCAACGAGGGAGAGAGAGAGACAGAAAGCGTGTGAATGTGAAAAAGAAAGACAGTGAAGCAAGGGACTGTGTGTTGGTTCACGTTAAGTTATTAAATGATTGGGTAAAGTGAGTAAATCAAATGCAAGATAAGCCTATTTGAGGCACGGGGGGGGTTCTCAGAATGCAGAGCTGGTGGAATTGCCGGCCTAGCTTCAATTTTCCATCTCCCCGAGCGGCGGGTTTATTACTCCATTCAGACCTTTAATAGAGGGGAAATTGTTTCTCCGTAGATAATACATGTGAACACAGTCACTTAACATTGAATCATTTCAAACTGATAAAAAGACAGATGAAAATAAAGAGGTTTTTACATGGTGGGAACGGCTAAATTGTGCTCCTCTTGAGTGACCAAGAATGTGCAAATGTTTATATTGGGTTGTTTATATTTGCTGGCATCTGTTTATATGAATTCCCCACATCTAGATAGGATATACTGTAATATTCTTAAATAATACTGTCTAACCTTTTATTGAGCTTCTATAGCCTACTTTTATAGCCTCCAATTGAACGTATTCCCACATATATATATATATATATATATATATATATATATATATATATATATATATACACAACCATCCAAAAGTTTGGGGTCACTTAGAAATGTCCTTGTTTTCGAAAGAAAAGCAATTTTTTTGTCCATTAAAAAACATCAAATTGATCAGAAATACAGTGTAGACATTGTTAATGTTGTAAATGGCTATTGTAGCTGGAAATGGCTGATTTTTAATGGAATATCTACATAGGCGTACAGAGGCCCATTATCAGCAACCATCAGTCCTGTGTTCCAATTGCACGTTGTGTTTGCTAATCCAAGTTTATCATTTTAAAATGCTAATTGATCATTAGAAAAACCTTTTGAAATTATGTTAGCACAGCTGAAAACTGTTGTGCTGATTAAAGAAGCAATAAAACTGGCCTTCTTGAGACTAGTTGAGTATCTGGAGCATCAGCAATTGTGGGTTCGATAACAGGCTCAAAATGGCCAGAAACAAATAACTTTCTTCTGAAACTCGTCAGTCTATTCTTGTTTTTAGAAATGAAGGCTATTCCATGCTAGAAATTTACAAGAAACTGAAGATCTCGTACAACGTTGTGTACTACTCCCTTCACAGAACAGCGCAAACTGGCTCTAACCAGAATAGAAAGAGGAGTGGGAGGCCCCGGTGCACAACTGAGCAAGAGGAGAAATACATTAGAGTGTCTAGTTTGAGAAACAGACGCCTCACAGGTCCTCAACTAGCAGCTTCATTAAATAGTACCCGCAAAACAGCAGTCTCAAAGTCAACAGTGAAGAGGCAACTCCGGGATGCTGACCTTCTAGGCAGAGTTACAAAGAAAAGCCATATCTCAGACTGCCCATCTTAATCTTTTCTTTTTATTGGCCAGTCTGAGATATGGCTTTTTCTTTGCAACTCTGCCAAAATTCAAAATACATTTAATCTTGATGTGCTGGTGCCATTTGGGCAATTTAAAGTATTGATTGGGGACTTATTTGTGGAGGAATGTAACTGTTGTTCTGGGTGATTTGCAATATACAGTGGGGAAAAAAAGTATTTAGTCAGCCACCAATTGTGCAAGTTCTCCCACTTAAAAAGATGAGAGAGGCCTGTAATTTTCATCATAGGTACACGTCAACTATGACAGAGAAAATGAGGAAAAAAAATCCAGAAAATCACATTGTAGGATTTTTAATGAATTTATTTGCAAATTATGGTGGAAAATAAGTATTTGGTCAATAACAAAAGTTTCTTAATACTTTGTTATATACCCTTTGTTGGCAATGACACAGGTCAAACGTTTTCTGTAAGTCTTCACAAGGTTTTCACACACTGTTGCTGGTATTTTGGCCCATTCCTCTATGCAGATCTCCTCTAGAGCAATGATGTTTTGGGGCTGTCGCTGGGCAATACGGACTTTCAACTCCCGCCAAATATTTTCTATGGGGTTGAGATCTGGAGACTGGCTAGGCCACTCCAGGACCTTGAAATGCTTCTTACGAAGCCACTCCTTCGTTGCCCGGGCGGTGTGTTTGGGATCATTGTCATGCTGAAAGACCCAGCCATGTTTCATCTTCAATGCCCTTGCTGATGGAAGGAGGTTTTCACTCAAAATCTCATGATACATGGCCCCATTCATTCTTTCCTTTACACGGATCAGTTGTCCTGGTCCCTTTGCAGAAAAACAGCCCCAAAGCATGATGTTTCCACCCCCATGCTTCACAGTAGGTATGGTGTTCTTTGGATGCAACTCAGCATTCTTTGTCCTCCAAACACGACGAGTTGAGTTTTTACCAAAAAGTTATATTTTGGTTTCATCTGACATTCTCCCAATCCTCTTCTGGATCATCCAAATGCACTCTAGCAAACTTCAGACGGGCCTGGACATGTACTGGCTTAAGCAGGGGGACACGTCTGTACTGCAGGATTTGAGTCCCTGGCAGCGTAGTGTGTTACTGATGGTAGGCTTTGTTACTTTGGTCCCAGCTCTCTGCAGGTCGTTCACTAGGTCCCCCCGTGTGGTTCTGGGATTTTTGCTCACCGTTCTTGTGATCATTTTGACCCCACAGGGTGAGATCTTGCGTGGAGCCCCAGATCGAGGGAGATTATCAGTGGTCTTGTATGTCTTCCATTTCCTAATAATTGCTCCCACAGTTGATTTCTTCAAACCAAGCTGCTTACCTATTGCAGATTCAGTCTTCCCAGCCTGGTGCAGGTCTACAATTTTGTTTCTGGTGTCCTTTGACAGCTCTTTGGTCTTGGCCATAGTGGAGTTTGGAGTGTGACTGTTTGAGGTAGTGGACAGGTGTCTTTTATACTGATAACAAGTTCAAACAGGTGCCATTAATACAGGTAACGAGTGGAGGACAGAGGAACCTCTTAAAGAAGAAGTTACAGGTCTGTGAGAGCCAGAAATCTTGCTTGTTTGTAGGTGACCAAATACTTATTTTCCACCATAATTTGCAAATAAATTCATTAAAAATCCTACAATGTGATTTTCTGGATATTTTTTCCTCACTTTGTCTGTCATAGTTGACGTGTACCTATGATGAAATTTACAGGCCTCTCTCATCTTTTTAAGTGGGAGAACTTGCACAATTGGTGGCTGACTAAATACTTTTTTTCCCCACTGTATATACACTACCGGTCAAAAGTTTTAGAACACCAAATAATTCAAGGGTTTTTCTTTATTTTTACTATTTTCTACATTGTAGAATAATCCATCATTACTTTAAGACATGAAGGTCAGTCAATACGGAAATTTCAAGAATTTTGAAAGTTTCTTCAAGTGCAGTCGCAAAAAACATTGAGCGCTATGATGAAACTAGCTCTCATGAGGACCGCCACAAGAATGGAAGACCCAGAGTTACCTCTGTTGCAGAGGATAAGTTCATTAGAGTTACCAGCCTCAGAAATTGCAGCCCAAATAAACGCTTCACAGAGTTCAAGTAACAGACACATCTCAACATCAACTGTTCAGAGGAGACTGTGTGAATCAGGCCTTCATGGTCGAATTGCTGCAAAGAAACCACTACTAAAGGACACCAATAAGAAGAAGAGACTTGCTTGGGCGAAGAAACACAAGCAATGGACATTAGAGCGGTGGAAATCTGTCCTTTGGTCTGATGAGTCCAAATGTTTAGTTCCAACCGCCGTGTCTTTTTGAGACACGGTGTGGGTGAACTGATGATCTCCGCATGTGTATTTCCCACCGTAAAGCATGAAGGGAGAGGTGTTAAGGTGTGGGGGTGCTTTGCTGGTGACACTGTCTGTGATTTATTTATTCCTTGCACACTTAACCAGCATGGCTACCACAGCATTCTCCAGCGATACGTCATCCCATCTGGTTTGGGCTTAGTGGGACTATCATTTGTTTTTCAACAGGACAATGACCCAACACTCCTCCAGGCTGTGTAAGGGCTATTTCACAAAGAAGGAGAGTGATGGAGTGCTGCATCAGATGACCTGGCCTCCACAATCCCCCAACCTCAACCCAATTGAGATGGTTTGGGATGAGTCGGACGGCAGAATGAAGGAAAAGCAGCCAACAAGTGCTCAGCATATGTGAGAACTCCTTCAAGACTGTTGGAAAAGCATTCCAGGTGAAGCTGGTTGAGAGAATGCCAAGAGTGTGCAAAGCTGGCACCAAGGCAAAGGGTGGCTATTTGAAGAATCTCAAATATAAAATATATTTTTGATATGTTTAACACTTTTTTGGTTACTGCATGATTCCATATGTGTTATTTCGTAGTTTTGATATCTTCACTATTATTCTACAATGTAAAACAGTAAAAATCCCTTGAATGAGTAGATGTGTCCAAACTTTTGACTGGTACTGTATATATATTCAATGCTATACTTATGCTTGCCTATATATTCTTACAATAAATGCAAATCTTCTCTTGAAGTTTGACCTTGGCCTCCAGTGTGTTTTATAGCTGTCGGACCGCTGTCAACCACCACTGTATCTGTAATATGTAATCTGGCACAGATCAATTTAGATACCTGAAAATATACTGAAAACCCCTTCCTTGTAACCTCAAATGTCCACTGGGAAATATTGTGCAGACATTTCGGAACTGGGGAGAAATTTGTAGTTGAATTAATCAAAATGTCAGCCTGACCTACAGTACTGTCTCTCTCTTCCTGTCATCCTCTCACTCTCTCTCTCCCTTTCTCTGTCTTCCTGTGAAACATGACAGTAGCACAGAGCCATAAGTGACTCACTAACTTCTGAGGTAAAATAGCACTCACCTGAGAAGTTGACACCATAAATGTGGTTAAAGATCCAGCATTTTACATGTCGGTCACCGTAATGATAGAGGGCCTGCCATTTACTTGGAAACATACAAAGTTCTTCACTTTGATAATTTGTCTCTGTCTGTCATGTTGAACATCTTAGCTGCTATTCTCAGATGTAATGTTAGTACAGCTGACTGGAGATGGCTACAGAATCGTTGGTGTCATAATAATATTGTAAGTGCAGTGAGGAGTTTTTCTTGATGGTCAGGAAAATCACAGGGCCCCAACTATAACCTATGCATTATGGATTTCAATCTAAAACCAAACAGACACAGCACTTTTTTTCAATGCTCAAAGTGCCGTTATGCTATCTTGTTGTTATTGTAGCTAGGTATTACCAATAGAGGAAGTGAATTTCAAATACCAAGCCTTGAAAAAACAACGCATACACTGCACACTCGTCCTCATTGTTTGTTTACAGATAACAAAAAAACTAGGATGATGGCATTTCTCTCATCGAAGTCCCCAGTCGCCGCTCATTCCCCGCGGCACCGCTGCCGTGTTGCCTGTGAGAGGCATGGGTTCAAAACCCCTTTGTTATCATTGTTCTAAGCAAAGTTTATCAGGTGCACCGACTACTTTGGGGAATTGGACAGTGTACAATTGCGTACAGTTGCCAAGCCATGAAGGGAAGGGGCCTCCCTTGAAGCAGTGACCCGTGCAGTCAACTCGTTTTTGCAGCATCCATTGATATGGTAATGCTGCACGTTGTGCTTTTGTTGCCTCCGACGCCGGTGACCGTTCTGATGCCTGGTTATTGAGTCTCCCTGTGGAATCTTTTGGATACAAACCAGAGAGGAGAGGACCATTTCTGAAGGTCGTTTTCACTGTGCTGCAGGTAAGAAAAGAAGACGTGGAGCACGTTGAAAGATATATGCAGCATGGAAATGGACCGAACTGAGTGATTGACAGAAATCCCACCACTTTAACAACAAGGAGACATTCAGGCCAAAGTCTTTATAAACACACAGGTAATAAACTGCACCATGTTCACAACTGTGGCTGTAGGAATGGAGAAACTCAGCTGGGTCTTTGCCATAAGTACCTACCTCCTACCAGAATAAAGGATGAGAACCGTTCTTCCTTTTGTGCGCTCTGGAAATTGGATTTCCCCACAGCCAATCCAAACTGCTCCCGCCTGCCATGCATCTTATCCCGGCCCTTGTTGGCACGGGCCTGTGCTTTTAGCCGCGGGCGACACTCACCATACAGTAGTAATCTCCACAGTCGCCTGATCAGGCCCGGTTCCAAACATCCACCGCATCGCTAAGATGCTGCCGCCGCTGTCTGTCGCTGGCCGTGACCCAGCCAACTGAAGGGAGGACGACGGGGAAGCAGAGCAGAGCAGAGCCACATCTAACCCTGGATCTCCTGGGTATCCTGGCTCTTTATCTGGGCCTATTTCCCCAGTCACAGAAGCTGATTCCAGGGGTAAATGCCTGGTCAGTATCCCTCGACCATCCCTCCAACCCCCACCACTACTACTGTCAACCATCACTACAGGCTTTCCTGACCACGGCCTAGAGTTTTCTGGCCCGGTCTTCCTATGAAAAATTCCCGGGTCTTATCCTTGCCCTGCCAGCCTCCTACCCCTCCCACCCCTTACCCCTGGCCTGCCAAGCAGAGTAGGGGGTAACTAAGCATGTCCCGTCTGACAGGTATGACCCCCCACTGTTTCCCCCTCTCCCCCACCCCCTCCTCCTCTCCCTTCTTTCCCCAATCCTGTTCTCTGCATGGCTTGGTCTCGTCATGCTCTGGTGGGTGCCTGGATCTCTTGGGTGTCCAGTGGGGCCTCCCGTCAGCCCGTGGCTCTCTGCCCGTACTCAGCACAGGGATCCATGTGGAGAATACAGGTATTATCTGTAGCACATCACAGCTGGAGCCAATCGGCCCACTGAACAGAGATTGGCACCGAGCCATGTCCTACATCTTCCTCTCCATACAGGAAGAGGACTCTGTGAAGAAGCGTAATGGTGGAAATATTGCTTAAATTACTACGGAGTTGTTGGAGATGGAGACAGGTTTTTTCCCCTTCTGTTTTAGGAATAGCTCACTGTATGTGCTTTCAAGAGAGACAGACCGGCCTTCCATGTCTGTAGGAATTGCTTCGAAAACTGAAATTAGATTTCACCAGGTAAGTGGTTTGATAACACATTCACATTTACAACCATACCCTGGGGAAGAGTTGGAGTAGAGAGGAAATGGGTTTAACCATCCATCTGGTCTCCCATCCAAGTATCGTGTAGGCCCAACCCTGCTTACTGTAGTTTCAGCCGAAAGCCAGCAGATACTACATGTATTTAGTTTTCTCCTTTTCCTTCCATAGCATCATGTGTTTGACCCAGCACTAAAGCATAGCAGGGTTGCCAATTGCCTTAACCCAAACAGTGGCACTGTATCGAGTCTGCAGTTTGCGGAGGAAAGATTGAATAACACCGTGAGGTGGAAAGGTCTCAGCCGTGAGCTGACCTTCCTCCACCCTGGCCAGGCTACAAAGCCCCGTCAAGTCCCCTTCGTGCTGTGCCCATGTCAATGGAGAGACGCACGTTCTCTCTTTCGGCCCTCCAAATCCACAGGCGACTTTCTACAGTGGCACTAGTATCAAATCAAATCAAATCAAATATTACTTGTCACATACACGTGTTTAGCAGATGTTATTGCGGGTGTAGCGAAATGCTTGTGCTTCTAGCTCCGACAGTGCAGTAATATCTAACAAGTAATATCTAACAATTTCACAACATATACCCAATACACACAATCTAGTAAGGAATGGAATTTAAGAATATATACATATATGGACAAGCAATGACAGAGCGGCATGGACTAAGATACAGTAGAATATTATAGAATAGAATACAGTATATACATATGTTATGTAAACATTATTAAAGTGACTAGTGTACCATTTCTTAAAGTGGCCAGTGATTTCAATAGGCAGCAGCAGCCTCTAATGAGATCTAAAGGACTGGTGAAAATACGCTGTAAGTCCCGCGGGAAACGGCGGAGACATCAGAAGGCTGATTCCCCCGTCGTGATGCAAGCAAGTTAACTTAAATAATGCATCCCTTGTGGATAATATCCCGCCTTACGCCGCTGTTCAGATGTCACACGCCGGAATATACACTCAGAATCTTCTTACATTTTCTCATCCTGCTTTCTCATCCTCCTCTCTTCCTCTTTTGATTACACCATGGCATGCCATTACTCTACGTTCATTAGGCGAACACAACGACAAATCAAACTCTAGAGAAAAATATGCCTCTTCGCACTTTTTTTTCTTCTTCTGTCTCTGTTTTTTTTTCGTCCTCTGCGGTGCTGAGGAATTATATTTCATGCATAATAAGGCACAGCAAATAATATTATGTTGCATATTACACTGTGTCTGGCATGTTGCTTCAGATCTTGTATCCCGGTGACAGATAGCTCCTTAGGAATGACAAGTCTCTCTCTCTCTCTCTCTCTCTCTCTCTCTCTCTCTCTCTCTCTCTCTCTCTCTCTCTCAATTCAATTCAATTTCAATTTAAGGGCTTTATTGGCATGGGAAACGTGTGTTAACATTGCCAAAGCAAGTGAAGTAGATAGTAAACAAAAGTGAAATAAACAATAAATATTAACAGTAAACATTACACTCAGAAGTTTCAAAATAATAAAGACATTTCAAATGTCATATTATGTATATATACAGTGTTGTAACAATGTGCAAATAGTTAAAGTAGAAATGGGAAAATAAATAAACATAAATATGGGTTGTATTTACAATGGTGTTTGTTCTTCACTGGTTGCCCTTTTCTTGTGGCAACAGGTCACACATCTTGCAGTTGTGATGGCACACTGTGTTTTTTCACCCAGTAGATAAGGGAGTTTATCATAATTGGGTTTGTTTTCGAATTCTTTGTGGATCGCTGTAATCTGAGGGAAATATGTGTCTCTAATATGGTCATACATTTGGCAGGAGGTTAGGAAGTGCAGCTCAGTTTCCACCTCATTTTGTGGGCAGTGTGCACATAGCCTGTCTTCTCTTGAGAGCCAGGTCTGCCTACGGCGGCCTTTCTCAATAGCAAGGCTATGCTCACTGAGTCTGTACATAGTCAAAGCTTTCCTTAAGT
>NW_028164910.1:30000-51056 GCF_964263955.1 Coregonus lavaretus
GTACCTTGGTGTCCCATGTTATTGTGCAACTCTTCCATCACTTTACCTTTGTACTGCTCTGGTAGAGCTACCTGCTTGTGGGCTGTAGTGATTCTGTACAGAATGCCATCACTGTCTATTGTCAATTTGTCCCATTCTCTGAATAGGCATTTTGTCTTTGGACTGGATTCCTTTTGCTCTTTAACTGGCGGTTTGGAACCAGACAGTTTGAAATCGAGCACAGGACGGATGACCGGATCAGATTCTTGTGCTTCTCTTATCCCATCTTTTGGGATCGAGCTGATTGTTGCAGTGGTTGTCTCACCTTCAGCTGATACTGACATAGATGCAGCTGAAAGTGACCAAGGTACAACAGACTCTTTCTGTACCTCAACTGCTTGTATCATGGCGGCAATGGTGTCTGGTGGAAGCTCCTCAGAACATTCTCTCATCAGTGACTCTACATCCAGTGGCATCCTCGACAAAGCATCTGCATCACTGTTCTCTCTGCCTGGCCTGTACTTTATTGTAAAGTGGAAATCAGCCAATTCTGCAACCCACCTGTAAGTGGTTGTGTTCAGTTTTGCAGTAGAAAGAATGTAGCTGAGCGGGTTGTTATCGCTGTATACAGTGAAGGTCAGAGCATAGTACAAATAATCATGGAACTTATCAATGATTGCCCATTTTAGAGCTATAAATTCTAGCTTGCCAGAGTGGTAGTGATAGTTCTTCTCAGCTGCTGTTAAGGTTTGAGAGCCATAAGCAATGACCCTAAGCTTCCCATCTTGGTTTTGCTAAAGAACTGCTCCCAAGTCTTGGTGTGACGCATCAGTGTGTACAACAAATGGCTGAGTGAAATCAGGGAAACCTAAGACTGGTGGGTGAAGCAAACACTCAATAAGCTGTTCAAGTGCCTGTTGATGCTGGTCAGTCCACAGGTTTGGCTTGTTTGAGGGCACCACATGACCTACTTTCTTTGTTTTTGTTTTCCGTTGGTGGTCAGGTAATTTCTCTGAATCTGCTTTCAGGAGGTCATACAGACAGCTGGCCCTCCTAGAAAAGTATTTGATGTACTGTCTGTAGTAAGTGAGTGAACCAAGCATTTTTCTGAGCTGGCCCACAGTCTCTGGTCTGATTTCTTTCAATGCTCTTACTGCTTCAAAATCGGCTGGGTCAACTCTGCTGCCCTCTGCAGACACTATTCTGCCCAAATAACGGACCTGGGGTTTAAAGAGATCACACTTACTTGGCTTGAGTTCGATACCATACTCTCTGAGACGCTGCAAAACTTTTCGCACATCATTCACATGGCTGTCGAAAGTTTTACTGAAAACTAGCGTGTCGTCCAGATAAGAAATGCAGATGTTATCCTGGAGCCCTTCCAAACATTCCTCCATACAACGCTGAAAAGCGGCAGGAGCGTTCATGATGCCGAATGGCATACGTATCCACTCATAGAGTCCCCACGGGGTCACAAATGCTGTCAGTGATCTGCTTTCTTCAGAGATGAACCCCTGGTGATACGCTTTTCCTTGATCTAAAAGGGAGAACCAGGAATTACCACCTAAACTGTCCATGATGTCTTGGACCCAAGGGATAGGCTGGCGGTCGGGATGTGTCTTTCTGTTCAGGTCTCTGTAATCTATACACAACCGGAGGGTCCCGTCCTTCTTCCTAACGCACACGACAGGTGAAGAATATGAAGAGTTTGACTTCCTAACCCAGCCCTGGGCTATGAGGTCATGAAGGTAACCCTTCATCTCCTGATACAGTGGCCTGGGCACTGACATGTATGTGCACTTGACTGGTTCAGAGTCCTTTAGAGAAATAGTCATTTTCAATCGTTCAATGCAGCCAATGTCATTGTCTGATCTGGAGAAGGAGTGACACTCTTCTCTAAGCATTTGCCTAACAACCTCTCTCTGCTCTTCGGTTAGGTGACTTAAACCCACTGGTAGATCCCACTGTTCAGTAGCAGTACATGGGGTTCGAACGCTGGTGTGATTCACTGTGGCTGGGGTGACAGCTTTTTCAAAGACTTGGGCAGGTAACACAGTCATAATGGTTTGTACTGTACCAATTAATGTGCGTCCTAGCAGGGCAATGTCGTGGTCAGTGGGGTTAGAGACATCAAGCATGATAACTGGAAAAACACCTTTCCTGACTCTGACTAGTGTGTCAAAGAACTCAAGTTCATCTGGCCACTGTGGGTTCAGGTATGGCTGGAAAAGCATTGTCATGTCCTCTTTGAAAGGCTGGGAAGCTACACGGCACTCAATCTGAATGCTACTGTGTTTTGGTACAGCAACCTTCTCTTTCTTGGTTTTCACTGCGTATTCATCTGTCTGTTCTGCGCTAAAAGCTCTCACCTTGTTCCTTTTGAGGCTTGGGAAAGCTTTTTTCACTGTACTGTACCGTTTAGTCTTTTCGGTCATTGTCAGGATGTGCTCGATAACATTGAAACCTATGATGGGATGAGATAGGTGACAGCCTTTCATTACCATCACTGGTATGATCCGTTCCTTTGTTTGGTCAGTTTCAGAGGCTAGCCGAAAAGTTGTTTCAATCCATCCCAGGTATGGCATTTCAGTCCCATTTGCTGCAGTCAATTTTAGATCATCAGGCGAGTCCAGAATTTCTGAAACATCCCTCAGCCTTGCGTTTGGGAGAGATTCCTCTTTCCATCGTTCATCAATGACCGATACTTGAGAGCCTGTGTCCCATAGGGCTTGGAGGTGGTGGCGATTCAGGTGACACTCAACAAGGCACTGTCTGCCGACTAGCGAGGTGACCTTATGGGGGTGGCAAACTTGAGCTAGGGATGGTAAAGAGTGGGCATTTTCCTCTGTACAGGAAAGCTTTTCACTGGGAGAGTCAATTTTAAGGTGAGTGCATTTTTCCTTATGTTTAGTCCAATGTTGGTTTTGATATCCTTTGGAACAGTACAGAGTCTCTTTACATGATGAACATTGTTTCAGGTTCTCAAATGAATCTTCTCTGGCACAATTTGCACATTTCTGGGACTTTTTGGTAGCTACGGTTAACACTCGTCCCTCAGCAGTAACCCTTCCCCGTTTAAAGGGGCCTCTTTTGATGGTCTGACTCCCCGGATTTTACATCCAGCTTGAAAATGTTCTCCACTCCCACATCGGAAGCAGTGTGTGCAGCGTGCATCTGTTCTGGCCTGCTGGCAGACAAAACACCTCCTTGGAGCTTGAGCAGAGCGGTTGGTATACAACAATTCCGACATGCCGCCATCTTCTAACTCTGCAACTTCCTCTCTTTCAAGAAACATCATAATGTGAGTCATCAATGATATGCAGGATTTGTCTTGAACATCTCTTCTCTGTTCGCCTGATATGTCAAGGAAATCACATATCTCTAGTAACTTGTCTTTAGTCAGGGTGTGCAATTCTCCTACTACCTCTTCCTGTAGTTCTTCCAAGGCGGTTGTCATGTTGACAGGACAGGAGGAACTTTTACTGTGCAGGAGTAGACTCTGAATTAGATGGTCCTTACTGTCTCTGATGGTCTCTCAATGGCCTCAGTTGATACGTACTTAACCACCAACTTCCAGCTCCCCTCGAACAGCAAAACTTTCCTCACTGCAGCCTGCCTGGGTTGTTATGTGGGGGTTTAGCTGGCTCGGAATTCAGCGACCAGGATGTGGAAACCGGACATCTGAGCAGCTATCTCAGCGGAGCCTCCAAAAATGTTACGCCCCTGTTTCCTCACTGAGAACTTTAGTGTAATCATTTTACAAAAGTACCACATTTTACAGAACAACAGATCTACAGGAAATAGTTAGTTTTGTAGGGTACAAAGCTTATTCAAGTCACAACAGCATACACTGTAATTCACTGAAACATATACTAATTTTCCAATATAACTGTCAAGCACAAAGTAGCTTTAGTTCAGTAAACCATAACTAAATTTATCAACAATGTCAATAAAGTGTTTGAAACACATTATACAAATAACACCGCAAAATATATTATTAACAGCGTACATGTTCATTCCCAATTAACATAAAATGGCAGCTACTCTCAGTACGAAGCTATTCTTCGCTGCAACCGAGCGGGGCTCCGCTCACACACGCACATATTACTCTCTGCAAACTTAACTCTAACTTATTCAAGATGTTACTAAAACACACCTTAAACACTCTTGACATGTTAGCAAGTTATTACATTTAAATTAACTCTGTTTTATATCAATAACCTACCTGAAAAAGGGAAGAAATAATCACAAGAGTGATACGGTTATGTTTCCTCACTGAGAACTCTAGTGTAATGAGGAAAAGACCGCGATTTCCCCGGGAACTTGGGTGGAGACCAGAGCAATCGATCTCAGGCTCATAGATTAAGAGCATTTAGTAGATCACAGATTAACACTTTTACCCTTAAATTAGGCATCACAAAATAAAGTAATCAATATAACGTTTACACATTCCTCTTACAATTTTACCCTTGATGGATTTTAACTTTTTAACACAATTATATGAATTTTATCAATCTCTATGAACTAGTACTGAATGCATGATCTTTTTACAGTTTTTGACAATCACTTTGGCACTAATTTCAGAACCTTGACGTCATTTTTCAAAACTCTAGACACAAAACTCACAACCAATGATCAAAATGCACATTTTTCAAAACTCTAACACTTTTTTCAATTGCTTGGATACAATACACATAAAACTAAGATCATTTGTTAATTTAACAAAAGTCACCTGTTCAATATGACACAACTTAACATCAAAGTACTACTATTTCAAAAGGCAATTCACACATTACATTTCAGATGAGTGTCTATTCATTTCATTACAATTATCCAACTATCAATTGATACAACTGCTCAAAATGATAAGTAACTGTTGCATTGCTCTTAATGCATAGTTGTATGGAAACAGACAAACAATATTCCATGTTTAGATCATGAAAGTTTCAAAGTAACGAGATTCATTGTCACCAATTAGCGTGGAGCATGAACCAATTAGACTACATTATCTATGGATGTAATATTTCATCATCATTCTTTATCAGACACCGTTTCTATGGTCCCCTTGTAACCTTCCTTGATGAGCTCGATCAGGCCTGTAGAGCTGGTGGCGTGACCTATGTCATTGTGTGGGATAATGTCAGGTTCCACCATGCTCATATGGTGCAAGCATGGTTTCAGGCCCATGCACAATTTACCACCCTGTATTTACCCCCATACTCTCCTTTCCTTAACCCGATTGAGGAATTTTTCTCCACATGGAGATGGAAGGTTTATGATAGGCGCCCTCATGAACAAGTCACTCTTCTCCAGGCCATGGATGACGCATGCAATGACATCACGGCAGACCAGTGTCAGGCCTGGATTCGCCATGGCCAAAGGTTTTTTCCAAGATGTTTGGCTAATGAAAACATCCATTGTGATGTAGATGAGAACCTGTGGCCAAAACCACAAGACAGAGTTGATGAAAATGTAGAAGTACAGTAATCACTCCTATGTTTTGCTTTTTACAGTACAAGCAAGCAAGTTGAGGAACACTGCATTTGATGTTTTACAGTACTGTATTGTTTTTCATCAATATATTTCAGATTTTGTTCAATGATTCCACTGTGTCTGTAGTATTCTCTCTACTACTGCAGTACTTTTACATGGATGTATTTACATGTAGTACCATAATGAAACATGTATCACCTATTTTGTACTACAATATTTAATGATCGTACGAACAATGACACAGTGAAACTATCGGTTGCTTGTGTGTGGGTGATCTAAATTAACGTTTCATTGGTATTTCACAATAAATTAGTTTTTTGAACCAATGATTGTGCAAGTGCAAGATTTCTTTAAAGATATGAATGCACAATGCAATGTTTTGAACATTGGACAGCCTGTGTTACAAGTGATGACCGTTTTGAGTTTTGTGTCTAGAGTTTTGAAAAATGACATCAAGGTTCTGAAATTAGTGCCAAAGTGATTGTAAAAAACTGTAACCTTAGATAATTTAAGACCCTCACATACATTTTAGCAGATGCTCTTATCCAGAGTGACTTACAGGAGCAATTAGGGTTAAGTGCCTTGCTCAAGGGCACATTGACAGATTTTTCACCTAGTCAGCTTGGGGATTAGAACCAGCAACCTTTCGGTTACTGGCACAACGCTCTTAACCACTAAGCTACCTGCCGCATACTATGAACTTACTGATACTTTTTAGTGTATAACAGGCTATGAGTATTTCCTTTATTTATGTATTTGTATGAAAATGTGTGTATTTGCATGAGAATGTGTGTAATTTTATGTGAGAATGTGTGTAATTTTGTGTGAAAGTGTGTACTTGTGTGACCAGTTGTGTATTTGTGTAAGAATGTGTGTATTTATGTGAGAATGTGTGTAAAGTATGTATTTATGTGAGGATGTGTGTATTTGTGTTAGAATGTGTGTAATTTTGTGTGAGAAAGTGTGTATTTGTGTGAGAATGTGTGTATTTGTGTCAGAATGTATGTATTTGTATGAGAATGTGTGTATTTGTGTGAGAATGTGTGTATTTGTGTGAGAAGGTGTGTATTTGTGTGAGAATGTGTATTTGTGTGACAATGTGTGTATTTGTGTGAGAATGTGTGTAATTTTAATGTGAGAATGTGTGTATTTGTGTGAGAATGTGTGTATTTGTGTGAGAATGTGTGTATTTGTGTGAGAAGGTATGTATTTGTGTGAGAAGGTGTGTATTTGTGTGAGAATGTGTGTATTTGTGTGAACATTAGTGTGAGAATATGTATGTCTGTGTGAGAATGTGTGTATTTGTGTGGGAATGTGTGTATTTGCGTGAGAATGTATGTATTTGTGTGAGAATGTGTGTATTTGTGTGAGAATGTGTGTAATTTTAATGTGAGAATGTGTGTATTTGTGTGAGAATGTGTGCATTTGGGTGAGAATGTGTGTATTTGTGTGAGAATGTGTGTATTTGTGTGAAAATGTATGTATTTGTGTGAGAATGTCTGTAATTTTATGTGAGAATGTCTGTATTTGTGTGACAATGTGTGGATTTGTGTGCTGATTCATTCATGTTTGTATCAGTGAATGTGTATCAGAGTGTGTGAGTATGTGTAGTCATGGGGGACCGTCTCACAGGGGGACTTCATCATCACAGTCCCATGTTTGTGTGCGTGACTGGGCATGGGGCAGGTCGATGGCCAGTGATCTTGACCCTTGACCTTGGCGGTATGGCCAAGGCTCCCCTGGGAGTCCTCCATCGATTGGAGGTCAACAAACAGACATCGTGAAGGCAACCACCCAAAGGTCAAGGGTCACATTCTACAACCCCTATGAACACAAATACAGATCATTCAGGTTATAATAATAATAATATGCCATTTAGCAGATGCTTTTATCCAAAGCGACTTACAGTCATGTGTGCATACATTTTTACGTATGGGTGGTCCCGGGGATCGAACCCACTACCCTGGCGTTACAAGCGCCATGCCCTACCAAGGTTGATGAATACGCTGTGTTCCACACACTTCTTTAACTGTTATAAAGACATTTGCATGTTTTATTTTTGCCCGAAATCACAGCGTGTGTGTGTGTGTGTTCACACAGCCTCCCCTGTTAGCGATGGCAGCACCTGACTGATTCCAGGCTGGGGTTCTGATCTTTCCTGTTTTAAGCAGCGACACACTGAGTTACAGACATACAGGCAGATAAACCCTTTCTAGAAGTGAATTCTCTCTTCATAGATGATCTAATCTTTCTAGGGGCAGTGAAGTAAGTCACTCTCTCTCACTCTCTCTCTCTCTCTCTCTCTCTCTCCTCTCTCTCTCTCTCTCTCTCTCTCTCTCTCTCTCTCTCTCTGTCTCTCTCTTTTGTCCTTTATTCTTCTGAGCGACAGCTACAAACAGGCCTCATCTCGTCGGGTTATCAAGTCACGCTTCTTCCCTTCAGTTCGGGATGCGATCTACACTACTTATGAGACACTTGTCCCGATTTGAACCTTGTCGCCTTTCAAATATGGCGGCCGCCATGATCAAAGTCACCCTCTCCCCGCCTCTTTAAAACAGCAGAACACTCTGAGAAACAAAAGACGCAGTGGCGCGTGGAGAAAATAGGCTTTTGGTGTCTCGTCTTCGTACTAATTAAACTTTTTGAAGGGAAAAGAATAGCAGAAGCTCAGCAAACAAGTCGGTCAACAAAAGAGGCCTCTTGGTTGTCTGTGGAGCAGCAGCAGCTCCTGCTTCTGTATGATAATGATGACATTTCTCTCCTAATTGGAATCATTGTCTTTTTCATGTCCTCGGTACGTGAGATAATAATGCCGGAGTGCGGCTGGAGAGTGTTTGGAGAGAGCTGTTTTGGAGTGGGTGGGGTGTGTGTGTGTGTGTTTGTGAGTGTGGAGGACTTGTTTTCCTATCAAGTGACCAGAATTCTGAAAAGTAAAAATGACAGTTTAGGTTTAAGGGTTAGGGTTAGATTAGGGTTAGGGTTAGGGTTAGGGTTAAGGTTATGGTTAGGTTTAGGGTCAGGGGTTTGGGAAAACAGGATTTGAATGGGAAACAATTTTTACTCCCCAAAACAATCTGACAAGTAACAGAAACATGGCTGTGTGTGCGTACGTGCGTGCGTGTGTGTGTGTGCACGCGTGTCTATATGTAAGACTGTTATGTTTTGTACTTTTATTGTTTAATTCCAACATACAGTTACTGCATTGATTGTTGTTGAAAGATAAAACACATAAACAAAGATAAAACACATAACCAAAAGCAACAAATGCATAAACAATGAACAATAACAAAAACATAAAATGACATTAGCCACTGAGTGGGTTGGGAATCAGTAATATATACATTAACAGTCTATGAAGAGGAAGGGACCATTGATCTGAAACAATCCCTCGTCCCGCTGAGTCTCCGTATTCACAAATTGATAGTGCTTTAGACTTAATCTAAAAGTAATTTTTTCCATGATGTATACTCTTCTTATAATTGAGATCCATTCCTCATCTGTTAAAGGTTCTTTCTGGAGCCATCTTAATATTAGAGCTTTTTTAGCTGCAATTAAAAGTTTTTGTAACAAGTAACATTTGTTCCTTTCTAACACCCTGTCCGACTTTAATCCAAGAATGGCTAACATGGGTACTCTTGGCAATTGAAAACCATACACCTTATTAATCATATTGAAAACTGACCCCCAAAAGCTGTCTATTTTTGGACATTTCCCCAAAATATGTAGATGGGTAGTCACCCCCCTTTCCGCACTCTCTCCAGCAACAACTTGATTGCTATGAACTATTTTCCACTGAAATTCCCTCCATGAATTTGCATTGGTAACTTTCTGAGCTTCAGAGAATATATCTAACCATGTCTCTTCACTTATATCTTGATGAAGTTCACCTTCCCACCTCTGTCTTAGAATAGATGTATTATCTTGTTTCATGGCTGAGAAAGCCCTGTATAGGTTAGTTGTTGGTTTCTGTTTATTGATTCTCATGGACTCTGGCTAAGTATTGTCCTATGGCCGAGGGGGTGACTTGTAGTTTGGGTGTTTGAATAGAAAGCTTTGTACTTGTAGATACCTGACCTTGGTATATTAAACTCAGAGCAACATTTTTCAAATGATTGATGGACAAATTGAAGTTTCAAATGTGCCCAGTTTCTAAAAGCTGTGTCAACCCTTAAAACCCTTCATATTTACATACAATGAGTGAAAACACTGAGATTCCTGTAGGAATGTTGAAAGCTCGCTGCACCTCTTTCCAGGCTTTACATGTGGTTCCTGCCCATTTTACACGTGACTAACTTGATATATTTTCCTCAGTGAATGGGAGTATAGATAGAGGGACTGAAATACAGTCTGACCATCTTGTACCTGCAGCTTCAGACATCCTTACTGTCATTGCCCTAGTATGACTGTGTTTGTGTGTGCATCACTATGTAACACTATCTCCTTTGGCAGAATCTTCTCTATTTTTCAGTATTCTAACTTCAATTTTTTCAACTGTCTGTGAGTATGTGGGTCCTTCCACCAATTTGGTTGTAATCCAGAGAGGTTAGAAAATTTATCTACATTTTATTTACATTTTTAGTCATTTAGCAGACGCTCTTATCCAGAGCGACTTACAGTTAGTGAATACATATTTTTTTATACTGGCCCCCCGTGGGAATCAAACCCACAACCCTGGCGTTGCAAACGCCATGCTCTATCAACTGAGCTACATCCCTGCTGGCCATTCCCTCCCCTACCCTGGACGACTTGTGCGCCGCCCATGAGTCTCCCGGTCACAGCCGGCTGCGACAGAGCCTGGATTCGAACCAGGATCTAGTGGCACAGTTAGCACTGCGATGCAGTGCCTTAGACCACTGCGCTACTCAGGAGTACAGATAGATCCTCTATGAGGCTGTGGAGGGATTCAAGTTGTGGATTTAAAAGAAAACATGAATCATTACCGTACAATGACACCTTTGTTTTTAAGCCCTGGATTTCTAATCCCTTGATATTATTGTTGGATCTGATTTTAATAGCTAACATCTCGATGGCCATAATAAATAGATATGCCGATAGTGGACAACCTTGTTTCACTCCTCTTGACAGTTTAAAACTTTCGGAGAAATAGCCATTATTTACTATTTTACACCTAGGGTTACTATACATGATTTTAACCCAATTCTCCACAATTGAAATGCTCCATGCATTTATACATAAACCCCAGTCGTACTTCATCAAATGCCTTTTCGAAGTCTGCTATGAATAGCAGGCCGGGTTTCCCAGATTTTTATAGTGTTCTATTTTTTCCAGTACATGCCTTATATTATCTCCAATGTGTAGTCCATGTAAAAAACCTGTCTGATTAGAATGAATAATGTCCAACAATACCTTTTTAATTCTATGCGCTATACATTTTGCTAGAATTTTTGCATCACAACACTGAAGTGTAAGGGGCCTCCAATTTTTTGATGGACTGGATCTTTATACAGTGGGGGAAAAAAGTATTTAGTCAGCCACCAATTGTGCAAGTTCTCCCACTTAAAAAGATGAGGCCTGTAATTTTCATCATAGTTACACGTCAACTATGACAGACAAAATGAGGGAAAAAAATCCAGAAAATCACATTGTAGGATTTTTAATGAATTTATTTGCAAATTATGGTGGAAAATAAGTATTTGTATCAATTTGTATCAATATATCAATAACAAAAGTTTCTCAATACACTTTGTTATATACCATTTGTTGGCAATGACACAGGTCAAACGTTTTCTGTAAATCTTCACAAGGTTTTCACACACTGTTGCTGGTATTTTGGCCCATTCCTCCATGCAGATCTCCTCTAGAGCAGTGATGTTTTGGGGCTGTCGCTGGGCAACACGGACTTTCAACTCCCTCCAAAGATTTTCTATGGGGTTGAGATCTGGAGACTGGCTAGGCCACTCCAGGACCTTGAAATGCTTCTTACAAAGCCACTCCTTCATTGCCCGGGCGGTGTGTTTGGGATCATTGTCATGCTGAAAGACCCAGCCATGTTTCATCTTCAATGCCCTTACTGATGGAAGGAGGTTTTCACTCAAAATCTCACGATACATGGCCCCATTCATTCTTTCCTTTACACGGATCAGTCGTCCTGGTCCCTTTGCAGAAAAACAGCCCCAAAGCATGATGTTTCCACCCCCATGCTTCACAGTAGGTATGGTGTTCTTTGGATGCAACTCAGCACTCTTTGTCCTCCAAACACGACGAGTTTTTACCAAAAAGTTCTATTTTGGTTTCATCTGACCATATGACATTCTCCCAATCCTCTTCTGGATCATCCAAATGCACTCTAGCAAACTTCAGATGGGCCTGGACATGTATGGCTTAAGCAGGGGGACACGTCTGGCACTGCAGGATTTGAGTCCCTGGCGGCGTAGTGTGTTACTGATGGTAGGCTTTGTTACTTTGGTCCCAGCTCTCTGCAGGTCATTCACTAGGTCCCCCCGTGTGGTTCTGGGATTTTTGCTCACCGTTCTTGTGATCATTTTGACCCCACGGGGTGAGATCTTGCGTGGAGCCCCATATCGAGGGAGATTATCAGTGGTCTTGTATGTCTTCCATTTCCTAATAATTGTTCCCACAGTTGATTTCTTCAAACCAAGCTGCTTACCTAGTGCAGATTCAGTCTTCCCAGCCTGGTGCAGGTCTACAATTTTGTTTCTGGTGTCCTTTGACAGCTCTTTGGTCTTGGCCATAGTGGAGTTTGGAGTGTGACTGTTTGAGGTTGTGGACAGGTGTCTTTTATACTGATAACAAGTTCAAACAGGTGCCATTAATACAGGTAACGAGTGGATGACAGAGGAGCCTCTTAAAGAAGAAGTTACAGGTCTGTGAGAGCCAGAAATCTTGCTTGTTTGTAGGTGACCAAATACTTATTTTCCACCATAATTTGCAAATAAATTCATAAAAAATCCTACAATGTGATTTTCTGGAAAGAAAAATCTCAATTTGTCTGTCATAGTTGACGTGTACCTATGATGAAAATTACAGGCCTCTCTCATCTTTTTAAGTGGGAGAACTTCCACAATTGGTGGCTGACTAAATACTTTTTTTCCCCACTGCATGAAGTGCTAATATTTAGTCTAACTTACTGATATTGAATATTATGTTTTTATCTTGAGGTGATTTGTACTGCTGTGTATTCAATACGCCATCTTGTATACTGAAAGGTTGCTAGATTGAATCCCTGAGCCGACAAGGTGAAATATCTGTTGATTGTCCCTTGAGCAAGGCACCTAACCCTAATTGCTCCAAGGTCACCGTTGATAATGGCAGATTCTGGCCATGTCCTCACTCTCTGACGGTGTCTCTTGGAGAGTGGGCTATGCAAAAAACACATATCCAATTCACACATGCATGTTAATAAACACTTGTGAAATTGGACGAATACTGTATAAGCACCCACATCATTAAGCCGTTGGGGGTGTTCTAGCATAATGGTGAACACTTCAACAGGATTTTAACTTCTCTATCAAACATATTTTAACATTTAGATGTATGAGCGGGACATACAGACTAACAACATGGACAAATAGATACAACTGAATGTTAATATTTTACGACACATTTTACATTTTAGTCATTTAGTAGATGCTCTTATCCAGAGCGACTTACAGTTAGTGAGTGCATACATTTATTTTTATTTTTTTATACTGGTCCCCGTTGGAAATGAACCCACAACCCTGGCGTTGCAAACACCATGCTCTACCAACTGAGCTACACGGGACTACGGGACACGGGACACTTCCTGAATGTGGTGTCATTGTAGGAAGGGGTTGTTTTCTTAAAAAAGTGATATCAGGGACACACAGAAAATCTTAAATAAAATAATAATAAATACAATAACCATGATGAAAAACGCTATTGATGAAAGAGACTTTAACTAGGACTATAAAATAATTAAGAACGATTTTAAAGATTTCATTATTTTATGGCTTATATTTCTTGTGGAAGTTGATAAATAAGAAAATAATAAATATTTAACTTGGATTGCTTACGGTGTGTAATAGACTCTAGGGGGTGTAAAGTCTCTTCACAATAACGTAACAGGTTATTGAGATTTCATATTAATTAGGTAAATTCTGTGTGACAGGGGGAATGAAAACTTGTTGTGTGCAACAGTAGGTGGCAATTGAATGCAATTTATGCAAGCGTCACACCAACATAAAAAAATAAAAATAAAGCCTGTCTATCTATGGTTAACAGATAGACGTGTTATGCTTGACCCGCCCAGTTTTCCACCAGAAAACACAAAAAAATGGCCAACAAGAGTATGCTGTGATTTGACTGTTAGATGTTCAATGTTTCTTTTTTATATATTTTTTATAAAGGAATAGCTTCCCATATTAATTGAGAGTTCAGTTCATGTAACAGGGGTGACCTTAAAATGAGGGCGAGACGTAAATTAATCACTAATCACATTAAATAAATAATAATCTTCAGAAATGACTTTGTCAAATCACAAATAACTCGGGCTTTACAATGATGGGGAAAATTTGGAGAAATGTTGGTGTTAAGTGGGATAAAATCTTCCTAGAACTCGCGTAGGGTGCCCATAGGGAAACGATGATTTTCTACATTTTAGAAAGTCTTTATTCATATTAAAAAACAGATTTATTAAATTCTCAATGTGGTCTATATTAAAGGGTACTTTATTTAATATACACTATAAAAGTATGTTGACACCTGCTAGTCGAACATTTCATTCCAAATCATGGGCATTAATATGGAGTTCGTCCCCCCTTTGCTGCTATAACAGCCTCCACTCTTCTGGGAAGGCTTTCCACTAGATGTTGGAACATTGCTGTGGGGGACTTGCATCCATTCAGCAACAACAGCATTAGTGAGGTCAGGCACTGATGTTGGCGGTTAGGCCTGGCTCGCAGTCGGCGAGCTGTTCGATGGGGTTGAGGTCAGGGCTCTGTGTAGGCCAGTCAAGTTCTTCCACACCGATCTCGACAAACCATTTCTGTATGGACCTCGCTTTGTATTTAATAATATAAAGTAGCAGGCTTTTAAAATGCAATATTGGTGCACAATTTCTACTTCAAATGGGAGGCAAAAGGCACTATTTTCATGTACAATAGCATACCATCCAAATATACCCCACTTCCTTTCTCTTCTGCTTTCCTCGCCAAGGGAGGCAGCTCCCTGCTCCTACACTTAATCGCCCGTGGGATCTGGAGCGGAGCGACATCCAGGTGATAAAAAGCCTTCAAAGACATAACGAGAGAGAGAGAGAGAGAGAGAGAGAGAGAGAGAGAGAGAGAGAGAGAGAGAGAGAGAGAGAGAGAGAGAGAGAGAGAGAGAGAGAGAGAGAGAGAGAGAGAGAGAGAGAGAGAGAGAGAAGCCACCTCAGTCCCGTTTGGCGGTTCACTTTCACAGCTTTCGATTCCCTGCCCGGCCTAGCTGACAGAAGTCTGAAAGGGACGGGCTAATCTCTCCCTGAGTGTCAGCTCCTCTCCCTCTATTCTCCTCTCTCTGAAAATAACCTCTGTTATCTGACCAAACCCTCCTTTCCTCCCAGTGTCCATTTTGGCTCTTATCAACCACGAGATAATTCAACACTCTCTCTCTCCCCCCTCTCTCTCTCTCTCTCTCTCTCTCTCTCTCTCTCTCTCTCTCCTCTCTCTCTCTCTCTCTCTCTCTCTCTCTCTCTCTCTCTCTCTCGTCTCTCTCTCTCTCTCTCTCTCTCTCTCTCTCTCTCTCTCTCTCTCTCTCTCTGTCCGTCTCTCTCTCTCTCTCTCTCTCTGTCTCTATGTCTCTGCTCGGCTTCTGTTCATTAAAAGTTTCCCCTGTCTCTTCCTTTGTCAAGAGTGCATCCATCTGTCCGGGGAGTAGGAAGGAGGGGGGGGGGGGGGGGGGGGCTATCTCTTCATCTCTCCATCTTGAGTCTTTGTGTTGTTCTCTTTGATTTGTTTCCGTTTGCCTTCGGTTCGATCCCCCCTCCCCGTTTCGGTCCTGATGGATCGGCCCTCAACCTTTAAGTTAGATTTGTTTCCCCACTGTTTGAGTTCTGTTAGTGTAGATCAACTAATACTGTGAGTGTTAAAGGTACACTCCTTCATCTATTCATCTCTGTTGGTTTCCACTCCCACTGGGGCCCTTATCTCTTGGTTTTCAAAGACGTTACCACAGAATTCAAATAACTCAGCAGCAGTTCCATTTGCTCAGTCTGTTTACAACAGCAGTTTGTTGACAAACACAAATGGCAGGGCCTCACTGTGGTTGGTAAGGAGTGCACCTTTAAGGTGCTGCTTTGCCCTAGATAGGATGTGGTGATAGCGATAGACCTGACGAGGTTTCATAGCTTAAAGCCTTAGATTGATTTTAAGTAGATTGATTTTAAATAGTTTTATTTTGGCCTATATCATTTCAAATGTGTTGTAATTTCATTCTCACTACTTGTGTTTGATAGCATCTCTCATCTCTGTTTAGTTTGAGAGGTTGTTTAGTTTAAGAGGTTGTTTAGTTAAGAGGTTGTTCAGTTTAAGAGGTTGTTTAGTTTAAGAGGTTGTTCAGTTTAAGAGGTTGTTTAGTTTAAGAGGTTGTTCAGTTTAAGAGGTTGTTTAGTTTAAGATGTTGTTCAGTTTAAGAGGTTGTTTAGTTTAAGAGGTTGTTCAGTTTAAGAGGTTGTTTAGTTTGAGAGGTTGTTTAGTTTAAGAGGTTGTTTAGTTTAAGAGGTTGTTCAGTTTAAGAGGTTGTTTAGTTTAAGAGGTTGTTTAGTTTAAGAGGTTGTTTAGTTTGAGAGGTTGTTTAGTTTAAGAGGTTGTTCAGTTAAGAGGTTGTTTAGTTTAAGAGGTTGTTTAGTTTAAGAGGTTGTTCAGTTTAAGAGGTTGTTTAGTTTAAGAGGTTGTTTAGTTTAAGAGGTTGTTTAGTTTAAGAGGTTGTTTAGTTTAAGAGGTTGTTTAGTTTAAGAGGTTGTTTAGTTTGTTAAGAGGTTTAGTTTGTTAAATCCTTCAAACCAACATTATCTGCACCCAACATACATTTTCTCTTTGATAATTAATGACGAAACTAATATTTTTTTACAGCCCCCGCCAATCTTCTGTTACCTTTTTCTGACAAGGCCTCGAACCTACCACTCCGGATTAGCTCTGAGAGCCTGGAGAAGAGGGGGCAGAAAAGAGAGGCGAGCGAGAGATTGATGCCTTTCACGTGGTCATTCGTTTCATTTATCAATAAAGCTGTCAGCTCGCCACTAACCTGGCCGGGTGTGCTTCGGCATTAATCAACACAAAGGCATCAATCAACGAGCCCATAGCTGTTGCTCGGCACTCCATTACATTGACCTGAGCAAGGTTGTCCCCTAGCCAAAGTTTGCCGAGGGATGCCACGTTTTGACACAACACCTTATGAGTGACACGCTCGGGGTGCTCGTATCCACGAGCAAGGTTGGGAAGAGAGGTGTGTGTGAGCGTCTATCTCTGTGTGTGTGTAGGAGATTGAAGTCTATGTATGAGCGTTGGGACTTCCTCCCTCAGTCCCTCATGTTCCCTTCCCCTGTTAACACGCAGGTCATTATGGGTAGTGGTTTGGGACATCCGTCACAGGCGGCGGTGGCAGATTGATACACGCTGTAGCCCTATCCTATTTTCATCCCCGCTGCTTTTAAGATCCTCAAGACGTGATTTGGGAAATCGTGTCTTCCAGCCCACTCATCCATCAACTTCCTGTATCCTCCCTAGCCAGAGACCTGGCTGCACAGCCTGCACTCCCCATGGAGAGGTTGAACAGGACAGAGAGAGAGTTAGAGAGATTGTTTGAGAGAGAGAGAGAGACGAGAGAGAGAGAGAGAGAGAGAGAGAGAGAGAGAGAGAGAGAGAGAGAGAGAGAGAGAGCGAGAGAGAGAGAGAGACAGAGACAGAGACAGAGACAGAGACAGAGACAGAGACAGAAGTGTTGAATTATCTTGTGGTTGATAAGCGCCCTGCAGAGCGTCAAAATGGGTCAGTTACAGTAGCAGTGAAGGCAGAGCAAAAGGGGGACAGTTACAGTGTACAGTGGTAGAGGGTGGGTTGGGCTTGGACGTTGAGGAAAGCGAGAGGGACAGTTCCAATGATAGGAGACAGGAGGAGGAGGGGGAAAGAGAGCGACTCAGTAGCATAATTAGAGAAAAATAACCTGGAACAAATTTGCATTACCTAATTACCTAGTAGTACAGTAAAAGGATAATAACCTCCTTATCCTAATTGAATCCGGCCCAACTTGACTGATCCCAATTTGGCCGTAATTGACATAACGTGCTGGGCATCGAGGCTGAGCCTCCAGAGCAGTCAGTAACACACCACGCTTGTGTTTGTCTGGCTTTGTGTGTGTGTGTGTGTGTGTGTGTGTGTGTGTGTGTGTGTGTGTGTGTGTGTGTGTGTGTGTGTGTGTGTGTGTGTGTGTGTGTGTGTGTGTGTGTGTGTGTGTGTGTGTGTGTGTGTGTGTGTGTGTGTGCGTGCGTGCTGTTAGCATGGCGTTGGTGAGGTGTTGTCTTTGTGAGAGGATAAGCCGACTTCCTGACAGTTTTTAAGTGATTTCCACTTTAGTAACAATTAAGCCAGTCAAAACTTAATTTGTATGCGGCTGTCAGTCACACAACAAACCAACAAAAGCCTGTCTCTGTGTGATGATCACTATTTCCCAAATAGGTACAGTAATTTTTGGTAGCCCCGCTGTCTCCAAGACTACACGACCGGTTGCCGTGGAGCTTCAAAGTTAGGAGAGGACAATAAGAAGAGGGGGTTGCTGGATAGGGGGTAAATTGCAATTGAAAGCCCTCATCTGTATTTGCAGAATTTTCTAATACATGTTCTGATTTGATCAGTTTGGAATGTGTTGATTAAATGCTTGTTTATTTCATTTGCGCTTCCTATTTCATTATTGAGGATCTCTTTGAATGTTAACTCTGAACACACGTCGTCATGGTTACCGTGGGATACCAATGTTTACTGTCAGACCTCGTTAACTGTATCAGAATTGTGTCGTATTTTCTCAAAAGTCTTTCATCGGGAGATTGTCAGTTTTGTCAGTGTCAGTGGATTAATGACCTAGACAATTATAAAGCAGTCACTCAACGGCCATCGCATGAAACATATCTGAGCACATGAAATCATCTCATTAATATTTACATTTCTGTCACTAAATTGAAGCTCCTTTCCCACAATGAGCTATGGGCAGATGATATGTTTTGACGTAGACCTTTCATTTTTCCAACATGTTTTTTTCTATCCAGGTTTTTTTTCTGATGTTTCTTTTACTCTGACTCTTTCCTCGAGAAAGAGAGACAGACAGAGAGAGAGGGGTGGGGGGGGGGGGGGGGGGGTCAGACAGAGAGAGAGATGGACTCTGCATATTCGGTTCATAAATCACTGACGCGAGGTGAGTGACTGACGAAGTGACGAATACTTAATGAATCGCCTTATCAGGAAGTCCATAAAGGAATATTGGATTTGCCATTTCGAAACAACTCTTTGGTTCATCATAAGCCCAGCCCAGATCCTTTAAAAGCGGTCCATGCCAGACCGCTCGATAGACACCAGTCAATAATCTCTCCGCGTGTATCACCTTAATTTCTCCAGCCATCAAAACACTGAGTCAACACCGCGGTATTGGAGTCAAGAGGAACAAGGTGGAAGCAAGCCAAAAACCTGCGGTTGTCGTGAAAGCACCTGCTAGTCTCGTTAGCGTAGCACTCATCCTCTCTGTTCGTTCCGTCTGTGTGTCTCTTCCGCTTGCCAAATCCAGGACCGTTCGAGAGGCGAGAGGAGAGTGAGCTCCATTAACTTTACTAAGCTCAGCGAGAAGCCTTGGCTAGGGCCCAGAGGAACAAGGCTCTTTGCCTGATGGATCCAACTCATCATAGCGAATGAAGGGGGAAAGACAGTTGCTGAATATCAGAGCAGTTCCTCATTAATTGGTTAAATTTTTTATCTACTCAATGTTTGCTGCGTGTGTCCAATTCAGTTTACCTTGATAGTTTACAGCGCCAGTGTCCTAATGTAACCCTCCACCTGTTCTCAACGACATCCATCAAGCTCTCTCATTACCACACTATAAATCTGAAGTACCCTCACAGGAACCTCTGCTATCCAACTGTTTGTCCATGGAAACTGCAGAGGAATCCATAAATTGGTGGGCCGGCTCACCTGTCAATGAGATAAGTGGAACTGAGGGCCACGTCGTGTTTTTATTTGATTATTGTAGATGCGGCACATTTCCCACTGGAGAGACTCCAAGTGCCATAGCCTGACATCCAGCCCCTCATAAAATCTGCATTTAGAGTGGACCTAGAGTATATTTACTGATGACATCTCAGCAATCACCATTCCCTCGATGCAACAAGCGTTCCAAATAGCCCTCAAACTTTGGGGTCCGGGGGGGACTGAGTATACGGCAGGGGAGTTCAGAAGAGGATGCAAGTGTGTTGTTTGTCAGAGGGCTGAAGGTATTTTATTTGTATTTATTGGTTGGGGGTTTTGGGTCTTAAACTGGGATATTCAAACAACTTCACATTAGCATTAGTGTTGGCATCATCATCCCTCCGGGCTTGGTGATGAGCATAGCATTAGCACAAATGACTGGGCAAATAACCGCAGTCCCAGTCCCCCTGCAAATCAGTACAAATTGCGGCCGAATTACCGTTATCATTTTCCCTCCATGCGTTTCCCTCTTTAGACGCCATTCACCGCGGGTGACTCACGTGTCACATGCTAGCCATGCTAATGTAGCGGGACGGGGCAATGACGCGATTCAGGTTAGCGTTTTTGTATCCTTTGGTCCCTGACTGCTCTTCCCATGCTCTCATGTGGTTAAATCCATATCCCTACCCACAACCCCCCACTCCCGCTTCACTGAGTGCATCACTCGAGTCATGTGACTAGTTTAGCATGAGTCGGCAAAATAGAGGAGCCGTTTGTACACAGCACAGGTAGAGTGAGGTCATGCCTTGTTTTATGTATTACATTGTAAGGCTATCATGACATAATAATGGAATGCCTGGCTAGGCCTCAAGTAGCTTGACAATGTATGGCATTTATACATAATCTCTTCCATCGTGACTGTGCAGCTCCTATTGGATGATGCATGGCAGCCATTTTGTGCCAGAAAGCATAAATATGCCAACATGTCGACGATCGCCTACATCTACAACGGCAATGACACAGCAATGACACAGCTTACAGCTGTGTGTGTGTGTGTGTGTGTGTGTGTGCATGTGTGTTTGTGTGTGCATGCCTGCCTACAGTACGTGCACCCGCTTGCTTGCGTGCATGTACTATGTATACAACAATAATCCACAGAAATACAACCGTACTTTAATCCTAATTAACACTCACCCTAATTAACCAACCAGGAGTCTCATTCATTCAGTCCACCACCTCTCACCTTTCCCCTGAAACCCAGTCCTAACCCTCTATCACTCCTCATCACTCTTCCACACTTCTTCCCACTGGAAAGGCTGTCATTCATTTTCATTAACTGCATTAAATGAGCTTGGCATCTGCTGTATTAAAAAATTTAATTATCAGAAGACATTATTAAGTAATTGCGGCACCCCTGTGCATAATTGATGTGCACTAATG
>NW_028164909.1:0-2000 GCF_964263955.1 Coregonus lavaretus
TATAGAAACCGTTGCCCTTTATGGTTGTGAGGTCTGGGGTCCGCTCACCAACCAACAATTCACAAATGGGACAAACACCAAATTGAGACTGTGCATGCAGAATTCTGCAAAAATATCCTCTGTGTACAACGTAAAACACCAAATAATGCATGCAGAGCAGAATTAGGCCGATACCCGCTAATGATCAAAATCCAGAAAAGAGCCGTTAAATTCTACAACCACCTAAAAGGAAGCGATTCCCAAACCTTCCATAACAATACCATCACCTACAGAGAGATGAACCTGGAGAAGAGTCCCCTAAGTAAGCTGGTCCTGGGGCTCTGTTCACAAACACAAACAGACCCCACTTGCCCCAGGACAACAACACAATTAGACCCAACCAAATCATGAAACAACTAAAAGATAATTACTTGACACATTGGAAAGAATTAACAAAAAACTAGAATGCTATTTGGCCCTAAACATAGAGTACACAGTGGCGGAATACCTGACCACTGTGACTGACCCAAAATTAAGGAAAGCTTTGACTATGTACAGACTCAGTGAGCATAGCCTTGCTATTGAGAAAGGCCGCCGTAGGCAGACCTGGCTCTCAAGAGAAGACAGGCTATGTGCACACTGCCCACAAAATGAGGTGGAAACTGAGCTGCACTTCCTAACCTCCTGCCAAATGTATGACCATATTAGAGACACATATTTCCCTCAGATTACAGCGATCCACAAAGTATTCGAAAACAAACCCAATTTTGATAAACTCCCATATCTACTGGGTGAAATACCACAGTGTGCCAGTCTCATTCAGACTGCAGAGAGACATGATGGTCAGTCTCATTCAGGCAGCAGAGAGAGAAGACGTTTCTTCTTCGTCTTCTTTGTGTAGAAGTGTCTTCTGTGTCCAGTTTGGATGTTAAAGCAATCTGCATTTCAAACAATAACAACGTGGGCAACCCGCCACTGTTTTGGTAAACAGCTTAAGGGAGGGGGCTGGAGAAACGTAACCCCTGTTAAATGCGGACAGAGCTATGGATGCCAGGACTGGAAAAAAAAGTCTAGTTTTAAACGTGTTTTGAGGCTATACAGTGTTTGTTTACAATTACATTGTTTACAAACATTGGAGACAAACAAGCTTCTATTTGGGGCTCTTATGGGGTACTGGAGTTGAATTGAGCTCATGAGCCATTTATATGTTATATTCTTAATCAATGGGTATAAATCATTAATATAGAAATAAACAAATTAAAGTATCAACTGCAGATAGCCTCTTCAAGGTCCAATATGGCTGTGATATTGATAACTGCTTATTGTGTCAAATCAAACTATCAAACTGCAACTCAGCTTCTACTTCCCTAACGACTACATCCTTACAAAATTAATGCAAGCCCAACAATAACCAATAATATGTGGTTATTTCTGTGTAGATATTGATGATGCCTGTTGTTTTGATCAGTAGACTAACAGACAGACATGTTGTGCTAGCTAGCCAACGTTTAATTATTGCTGCGTTATGAAAGGAACTAGACACGGACACGAATTATCTGTTTAGTGTGTTAACACACTATTGGTAGTTTGTTGTAACCAAGTATTGGTGCTAAACCGTGTGTTATTGGATGCTAGCATGCTAGTTAGCTATGGCGTCACAGGATACGGTGCCCTGGGCGGTTTTCATGGAAGAATACTGTACCAAGTTAGCTAGCTGAATAAACTAAGTTAGAGTCTATTCCTAGGAACATTGAACCGCTGTAGTTTACAACAATTCTAATTTCTAAAGTGGAAGTTGGGAGAGTTATATTCGGGTGTTTCAGTGAAACAATTATAGTTTCTGAGGTGGAAGTTGGGAGAGTTATATTTGGGAGTTGTGGTGAGGGAGGCCCCGCTCTCTCCTTTCCCAGATGTTTAGTTCATTTCATTCCGATCTCCTCTGCATTATTGTAGCCATTTGCTGCAGCCTGTCAACTATGCCTCTGCCTATCCCTGTTCTCTCCTCTCCGCACAGGCTACAC